>NC_089581.1:106487751-106676905 GCF_019320115.1 Miscanthus floridulus
TTCGGCACGATGTGAGAAAAAATGATCGAGCAGCAAAATTCAAAGATTTCTTTCCTTTCGGCTTCGTCGCCATTTTCTAGCGAGTTCCCCATTTCCTTTCAGACCCATGTGAGTGGTTGAGGCACGGGTCATTGGCTCACTATGACGAGAGACACGATCGGAAAGAGTTGGAAGTGGGTCGGTCGTTGCACTACTAGAAATATCTACTTCTATGACGATCAGCTTTCGTCACTAAAGGAGCCAAATTCACCATAATTTTAGTTTTATGATGAATTTTTGACAAAAAATGGTTCATCATAGAAGTCACGTTATTCTTGCTATTCTCTAACGGTTCTAGAAAATTGTCATAGAATTAGATAGATCTATGATGAAAACTAATCGTCATAGAACTACATTGGCATGCGTGGCCAAGGGGCAGCCACGCTGGCGGGTGCTTTCATTGGAGATGTTTTCCATGTGTACATGCTATAGCCGGTTGTATTGGAGATGGTTCGGGTATGTGACACCTTCTTATTGCACAACATAGCCATATCTGGTTCTTGCATGTTTCAGGTTATTACTGGACCACATGTCGGGACCCTATTGTTCCACATGTTAGTTTTCTATTGGCACACGGGTCATGCTTGCAGTTGGGTCATGTGTCACTTCTTCATTGGACCAATTGTTTTATTTTTATTGGTCCATGTGGCATGACCATAATACCCCACATGTCCTTCTTTTACTCGACCACATGTCTAGATGTTGTACGTCCATGTGTCAGTATTTTATTGGGCCACGTGTCACGCCTTGAGCTACCCACGTTTCTTTTTCTGATTTGACCACATGGTAGGATGGATTTCTACCATGTATTTTATTTGTGTTGGCCCATGTGCCCTGTCGTGGCTATTACATGTGTCATTCACTGGTTCGTCCATGTGTCAGATTCTTATTTAACAACGTGCCTATGCCGAATCTACCACATGCACACCAATCACTATATCAGAGAAAATGATTTTAGATCTACACTGTTGTACAAAATGACTACATGCATAATTACATTGAACCTAAATCAAATAGCAATAGTTCAGCTCAGCAGCAAACCACTGATAGAGTTCACATATCAAGCCGCCAAAATTTCACATCAAAACATCAAACAAACCACATGTTCACTGCATCAATAAGACTAAGAGTTACCAGCACTTAAGAGCATGATGTGCTCATGAAGCTTATTGTACTACTCCTATTGCTATTTCTTAAACTTGTCAAACTCCCTATCAGTGTTTTCTGCCTTCCTCTTTAGTTGATCCACTTGATCGGTGAGGACAGCTGAACTTTCTTGATGAGCAGCAAGCCATTCCTGAAGTCTAGAGCAGCTTGTCCTGATACCAGCATTCTTCAAAGAAAAGGTGTTGTAGCTAGCTTGGGAGAGGACCTTAGAAACAATATCAACAATAGGTTTTGCTCATATAGTTTCCATAGCTTCCTATGAAAACCAAGGAGTAAACATTGGGAAGAGGACTTAAATTGCAAAACCAAGAGATTATTTTAGTACAAGTAATGCATAGGTCTTCCTCAGCCTATTGCCAACAGAGATTCATAAGCACAATGCATAGGTAACATATTAACTGTTGTAATATTACAACTTGAAAATGATGGTGCCACTTTAGGCTCCTCCTACTTTTCCTTCTTTTATGCCAATGGCTTCAACAGATTTCATGGAAAGCAAATGAAGGTACTTACCACTTCTTCTCTTACAGCATCGCTCAGTCCCATGTTGCTACTAGTATGGAAGTTGTTGAAGATTCCCACTGCATCAACATATTCATGAGGTCGATCATGTTCTTCAATGAGCACTTCTTGATCGTGTCCTACGTTCTTCCTATTTTTGTCTTTCTATTAAAATTACACATGCCTTTCTATTGACACAAAAGGCATTGCATATTTGATACAAAAAGAGTAACACAACCATCACTACATATGCTTGTAGGTGGGCAATATAGGAGCGAGATCCTGTAACCTGGTGGCACTTGACTTTTGCATGGTTTCACTTGTTCTGCTCTGAGACTGTCTATAACCATAATTATGTTAGACTACAGCACAAGTAGACCACATAAAGACTAGACAAGAAATAAACTGAGTTTACACACACACACACACACCTTGTTCTTGGAACTTAACCACATGTGGACAAGTGCACACCACTGTGTGTCATTCATGCAAGACACATGAGAGGTCTTTCTGATTTCGTCAGCGGGGATGTCGTTGAAGTAAGATCGCTTGAACCTATACCATGTTTCCCGTACAATAGACTATAATACACTCGTGCATGCTTCTTTTGTTGCTTCATCATTTTCATCAATGGCCAGCCTCAACTATAGACATGTGAATGCAAATTAAATCCATTACTAAGTTGCTCAAGGTAGAGTTGAATGTCAATAGAGGATATGCATACTTACTGATAGCTTGGCCATAAATCCATTGAGAAGTTCGATCCGTTGCTTGTAATGTTTCTAGTGCAAGAAAATTGGTACTTGAGACCTGACTACTACACCTGCCTTTGACGCAAACTTAGCAGCTTGCAATGGATCATGTGGCCATCTATTTCCCTTGATAACCGAGATGGGCATCCTTGTTCCCATTGATTGGGTGGTTTTGTGAAGCCCAACCCCCTTAGTTGCTTGCCTTGACTTCCTCACTCTTCTCTGTAATGGTACTACACAGTTTTCATACATTTAGATTGTTAGAAAAGTAACATGGATATCAAATAATGTGACTTGATTTATAGAAATGTCTAAGTTAGTACCAACCTTCGCAAGTTTGGTCATTCTGCTGGTGAGAGATAGAGTCTCTTATTCGGCATGGCTAAGATCATCTTCACTGTGACCTAGTCCCTCCATAGGCTTTGTTCGCCTTGTGCGTGCTGACTTTTGGACCTAGTTGAAACTACAAGATGCTGCAACTCTGCTGGACTAGTTGGCTTTCACTCTCTTGGATTGCCATCCCCCATGACCCATATCGATGCTGCCTTTTGCCCTGCTGGTAGGGACTTCTCTATGGCTTGTTCAACCCACAGCCTAAATTGGAGAAACAAACTTAAGCGACAGGCATGTAAAAATTACATTGCTATCCACACAGCAAAGAACTAAATTGCACTGCTACCTAAACCAACCCCCCATCCCAACATGACAAGATAGAACAAGCACCTCAATTACAAGGGGTACTCACTCTTCTAAATCTATATCTGTATCACCATATCCCTAAACACGCTCCCCTGCTTTAGGGAGATATTCTAGATGTCACCATGTAGATCACAAAAGGCATTTATTTAGTTAACCTTGTATCGAATGTCAACAAAATAGAGCAGGAGCATGCAAATTAGGCACCTAAACTATAGCTTATATGGAAGCCATTACTTGAATAAAGCACATTGAACTACACCTTATACGGAAGCTATTATACTCGAATAAAGCACATGTGAACTACATCTCATCTAAGAAACATGTAACCCCATCACTATATATCTACATGTCCTAGGTACAACCATTAGAGTACAACACACATCATAAAAGGAATTTGGGTACCTCTTCCTATTCCTGGCTATGCCATGTCGTCGGCACCACCCTCTTATCATCCTGGTCACGGAAGTGGTGTGGCCGGTGTTGTCGAAGGGGTAGAAGATCCAATGTGGCAGTCGTCAATGATGATGCTGGCGTGCGGGGATTTCATTTTTGCTTGAAATCAAATTTTTGCATGGGCAGATTGCCGCCTTGTCTGATGTCTTGTGAGCAGAGACCGAATTTTATATGATGAATGGTGATGATATATAGTATGGGGTAATACACTAATGTGTATTAACCGTCGGATCACCAATATTAATCCCACAAGTTTTGGTGGACCCCCAAGTTTCAGTGGACGGCAACTCTTGATAGCGTTTATGTGTGCATGATGCCATTATGCGACATGTGGGACAGTCTACTACTAAAGGCATTCTCTGATCAGTACCCATCTTTCCTCTTTTGCGCGCCATTTTCATCGCCGTTCGCCCCCTCTGGCGCCACCCACCTTGTGCCGCCTCCCCCCTCCCCTTCCCCCCTCCACCCACCCTCCTCCCCCTCGCAAACCAAAACCTCTTGCCTAGATCCTTCCACACCATGGGGATCTACTATGCCATGGTGATCTACTGCGCTGCCATCTATCAGCGCGCCACTCCTCCAGCGAGTAAGCCGGTCGACATCGCCTTCTTGCCTCGACATGGTGAGGCCATCTATGATCTCCTCTCTTTTTTCTTCATGAATTTATGGTGTTTGATGAAACACATGTGTAATTTTTTCTGATTGTTGCAGATGGCCCAAGTTAAATCAAAGTGGGTAGAACTACCACATCGCAGAAAGAGCCAGAGGAAGGCAACCATTCTCTAAGAAGCAGAGGAACAGGCACCACCACAACCTAGAAAGAGCTAGAGGAAGGCTTGCAGTGTCCTAGAAGCAGAGGAACAAGCACCACCACAGCCCAGGAAGAGGCAGAGGAAGGCGGACAGTATCTAAGAAGCAAAGGAAGAAGCAACCAAAGCTATGCTAGCCTTGGAGTCTAGAATTCTCACAGGTGGACTCGAACGGCCCATCGACAGCAGCAGTGTGAGGAGAGTGCTGAAATGGAACTCAGGGAGGTGGAGCTCACTGAGGAACAACTCAAGCAAATGACCGAATTCCACTCCAAAAACTAGACTAGTCGCTTTGCACCTTCCTAGATCAAATCTGCAGCTACTTATGGGGGCACAAGCACTCGTACTCATGGAGGTTCAATGTGTTCCACAATTGGTGGTACGAGGAGCAGTCGAGGAGGTAATTTTATATCTACCAATGGTGGTACAAGGAACAATCAAGGAGGTTTGGTGTCTGCCAATAGTGCTATGAGGAGCAGTAATATTGAGAGAAAGAAAGAGGTGGTTTAGTTCTATGACTTTTGGTATTACAGCTCAAAGAAGATACGGAGCATCAGGTTCTGTGATACTAAGTTCTAGTTTCCACTCGTCAAAGAGCCTGGCACAAAATCATAGTTCTAGACTATGACTCAGGAGAGTTTCTTCAGGAGCTACCATGCTAGAGGGACAGCACTAGTAGACCAAAGGATACTTGGTTGGGATGAGCTTAAGAGAGTAGCTGGTATACCCATCTGACCCCTCTTTGAGCGGTTCCCGGGCTCCGTTAAGCTTTTTAGTGAGGTTGATCAAATTGTGATAAGCTGGGCACGTCAGTTCTATGAACCAGTGTGGATTCATCTAGAGCATGACTTCATTGCTTTTATGCTCGATGGTCAGCTAGAGCAAATGTCCTATAACCGCCTACAACACAACTCCTTGGGGTTGACACTTCAGACAGGAAGCTCCACCAGATAGTCTATGGAGATGCTCTTCCTCCATGTCATAGCAGGGCTAGAGGTACTTTTCCTATAGACCAGAAAATTCAGCAGCTCTTCATGGAGCCCTTCGTCGATGGCTCCTTGCGTACACCGGACAGACTACGTCTAGAGGCTTACGTTCTACACATGGCTCTAAGGAAGATAGTGCTGCCTCACGGCGGCTATAGGGAGACATTGACGAGCTTGTAGTAGTGGCTACTACTATCAATATGGAGAGGTGAGTAGTTTGACTTCTTACATTTTTTCCTATCTGAGATCGAGGATGTGATAGCTGATGCTAGCATCATTAGCTATCTGCTACACTCGATTGACTCTAAAAGGAATGGGCCGCTGTACAACGAGTCAACCTACAAGGTTATGACCTACATGCCAACAAGTCCAGACTATCATCATCATGGATAGCGTGCCCTTAGGTCCGTTCAAGAGCTATTACCTAGATAGGATAGAGAAAGACATGAAATGGTGGATGCAACCCTAGAGCAAGTAGAGCTCCAGTCTAGGATTTGAGGAATCTTGAATGTACAAATGCAAGATTCAGACTCCAATGACGACGACTACCGTGACCCTACGTCAAATGACCATGACAAGGGAGGATCATCCTTTGGTGGTGTGGTCAACAAAAAGATGGATGATGTTCCAGCTACTATAGAGACATTAGCCAAGTAGGGATAGCCTCTAGTGTCCGTTCAGCAACTGTTGGAGCTTGGACAGATACTTGCTAGGCTAGTTGTCGGCCAAGAAGAAAACCAGAAGTGTATGGAACAACAAGAGTGGTGTTTGAATGCAAGTATTGATAAGCAAGCGGAGAGTGTGGTCCTTCTCAAAGAGTAGATAAGCCAGCAATCATCTACTTTTTGTGAGGCCATCAACCAACTAGGCCAAAAAATTGACCTGATGTGCAATGTGTTCACCGGTTGCTTTAATCAACTGTACAGTGCCACAAGGGTTAAGGCCCCTAACTTTTAGACTGTTTAGTTGCAATGTGGTAGTCAGGTCAACCCCATTGCTGGTTATCTGACTGGTCCTAATAATACAACTATCCACATAGAATTACCCATTGCGACGACGCAACATAAGCAGAGTTTAGCTTTAGGTCCTGATCAGGCCGGTGATCCACCTTCTTCACCCCTCAGGTTGAGGTGCAAGTCACCATGGAGGCATATACAGAGCCTCTCAGGGCTTCTCCAATGCCCAAGATACCTGAGCCAGCTTTAGGTTCTGATGATGCAGGTGATCCACCTTCTTTGTCCCCTCAGGTCGAGGTGCAAGCTGCCATAGGGACACATACAAAGCCTCTCGGGGCTTCTTCAATGAATGAGATTCCTGGACCTGCTAATGCTAGTATTACTATAGTCAAACATAAGCAGAGTTTAGCTTTAGCTCATGAGGTAGATGATCGACCTTCTCCGCCCAATCAAGTTGAGGGGCTAGATACTACATGCAAGGCCATAGGGGCACATACAGAGCCTCATAGGGCTTTCCCAACAATCATGGAGCCTAATGCGATCACTGAGCCTACTAATCCTACCATTAATAGAGCTGAGTCGACCCTAGGGTCCGACACTACTACTTCAGTTCAGTAGACCAGAGAGTCCACCATTCATCCAAGTAACCACTTCACTAAGCATGATGAGATATTGGATTCGGATGATGAGATTTTAGCGTACTCACCAGGCGAATTCTACCTCAACTGCACCATCATGACTTCAATGCCTACTTTGTCATCATCACCACATCCGTCAGATGTGTAGTCACCTTGATTCCTTGCTGAGAAAGGGACGTATAAGAGATTGGTGATAGTTCGACAGTCTAAGGGTGGGATGCGGTGGAATGTGAGGGAACGGAGGCATCAAAATTTGGATTTAGAACAATTCTTGATGTAATAATTGAAGTCTTGCTTATGACACAATGTCTATTTTATTGTTCTGTAATAAGTTGTACATGTTGAACCCTTTTTATCACTATGTTGCCACGTAGGCATCAAAATTTGAATTTAAAATGATTCTTGATGTAATAATTGATGTCTTGCTTATGGCACAATGTCTATTTTATGGTTCTGTAATAAGTTGTATATGTTGAACCATTTTTATCACTATGTTACCATTGTAAATTAAACCTAACATCTAAGTGTGATATGAGCGGCATCTATATAGTCTGACTACTTCATTACAACTCAAGCCATTCCTCTTAAGAGAGAACTGCAGGGTCGAGCAACCCCATTGCAAGTCGAGGAGTCACCCGTACATGAAATCTATTATCAATATGTTACAATCATAGAGTAGGGGTCTTTCTTTCGTGCATAGACAAATCTTGCGTGCGCATTCAAATCTTGCATGTGCATTCAGAAAAGAGTAATAGATATTGTCTGACGCATTACAATCGCATAGCATCAGACTTTCTCATGTGTGCATTCAGAAAAGAGTAATACACATTATGCCAATGATTAACATTTACAATGCCTGACATAGGTGAAAGCATTCAGAATAGAAATATGCGAAGTTACTAAGTTACCTACGGTGTTTCATAAGAGGGAAGGAAGCTTCCCTAAAACCTAACTTCCTTTCGAGAGGGGAGGCAGGATCCGGCCCATGACCTCCTAATCACCTCATCCGAGCATGTCGGCCGCACAAGCCAATCGCATCCAAGCACAAGAAGCAAACACCGTGAAAGACAAAGTGACACGCATAAGTTGCTCTTCAAATTAAAGTAGCAAACTAGCCTTTCACTAAGATTGGAATGACCATAGATACAATCTATGGCTCAAAGAAGGCAGCGAGGATGATGTCTCCCGCATGCATGGCCGCCACGATGACCTCTGCGGTGGTGGTAAAGTCACCTGTGAGCTCCTCCATCTCCTCCTCATCGGCACCAACTAGAAAGCCAGGTTCCAGTAGGCAGAGATCATGGCTAGAACAAAGCTACGCCATGGCCATGGCTAAGGCAGCCCCATGGTGCACCCCGCTAAGGGCCACCATCCTAACTCGAGCTAGCATGGCCCATAGACGGTCCTCAAGCAGGACACCCCCTGCGTTCATGTCGTTGACGATGACGAGGCTGCCTCTCGAAGGGTGGCCAACTCCTCCTCCAGGCCTAACAACACTAAAAACCATCAAAACAAGGCCGTGGACATTTGGACAAAGATTCTCGACAAAGGAAACCTTACTGATCATCCTAGCCTGTGCATCGGCAGCCGCCGCCCGGGCATCAGTTGTTGTTGACACCAAAATTTGGTAATGTTATTGCCAATGAAAGACTACAGAAGAAAGCTGATTATTTGTCAAGTATTGAGTTTAAAAAGGCATATTCAAGGATGCGTGCTAGATAGATCTCTAATATGAATCGGCAAACCAGTTTAATTATCATTGGCATACTTATAGCTGGGTACAAGCAAGCAAGATGGCTGAATTTGGATATGTGTCTAGGCAAGATGGTTAAATTAAGATACATGTCTAAATTAAGATATGTATACAAGCAAGATGCATACCCTATATACCTTGCAGCAATTGCCGTATCTAGGCTTGGCCAAACGAGAGAAAGCAGATGATGCAAGGAGATAGGAAAGAAAGGAGTCTAGCTTAGATATTTGCGAAAGATAGTATTTTTATATTATCTAGCCGGGCTGCACAAGGAAATTTAAATGACATATTTGTGGACGAAATGGATACGTGAAGCTTGTGGATGGGGTCCACATACAAGGAAGAGGCAAGCAAATAAAAGAGTCACATACATGCATGTGGGGCTTGACGTGGATGCCGATTAAAGCAAAGGAGATATATACATATACGTGATCACAAGGCTTGTTTGTTCAATTATTAGGGATATACCTATATTCATTAGCAAGGTAATGTACCTGCAAGGCTTTGCCGGTTGAGCCGAACAAGAAAGGACACATTAGTCAAAGAAGCTTTATTGATAAGGATTCTACACAAGGGAAAGCTAGAGTCCATGTATCTTAATATTTTCTTTTGTTTAGATATTTCTTTTGAGACAAGACTTGTATGTTATGAACAGCTAGGAGTCATTAGCCTAGTGGTATAAATATAAGCCCCCAACCATTGTAAAGGAAAAAACAATCAATCAATCAATACAATTACTTTTTCAGCTTCACGCCAACCCTTAGGAGTAGGAGTACTGTAGATCTCGGTGAGTTCTTCAACAAGCAGGGCTGCATCAACTGATCGACCTCCGGCTTGTTTGCGTCATGACTTGTATCATATTTATAAAGCTGCATCTGCCGATTGATCTTTTACGAGTATAATATAAGTTAGTTATCGATCTATATCATTATTTGTAAGGCTGCATCAGCTGATTGATCTCTTACGAATCATAATATAGATCAAAGTTATCGTTCTTGTGTTAAATAACTTGTTTAATATAATATCACCAGTTATTGAATCAGCTGATTGGGTGCGGGCTCTGTCTTGCTCGAGCACTCGGGTGCAGGCTTCATCTCGCCCGACCCCTCAGGTGCGGGCTCCGTCTCACCCGACCTTAAGGCCACGGGCTCCATCTCACCTGACACCTTGGGCTCATGCTCCGTCTCACCTGACCCCAAGGCCGCGGGTTCCATCTCACCCAAGGTCACGGGCTCCATCTCACCCAACCCAAAGGACATACATTTTGTCTCATCTGACGGGGACCCATACTGTTGCCAACCACTCTAGGTCCAAGTGTATGGGCTTGGGTCAAAACTCTAACACTAGGGAAGAAGCTGGCATGCCTCGATGTAACCTGTGGCCATGACAGGCCATAGCTGGCAATTCACATCAAGAGCAGTGCCGGGCGTGCCGATACTGTTCTACCTAATCCTCATATGGATGCTGACAGGCATGTCAGTTCATCGCGACGTCCACCGAGATGGAGTGGAACACCATGACCGGTAGATGATGCATATGTATGGCGCCAGTGATGAACAGGGCCATGACATGGAGCCATCCCTGTTAACATCTACAAGATCGATGGGACCCACATGAAGGAGAAGAAGGACCCGGTGATCCTAGAAGCCTTCTTCTCTCTTGTTCTTCTCCTTTTCCTCCTCTGTAACCCATGCTTTTCCTTTGCCTATAAAAGGGGAAGCAGGGCGCCTCTACTAGGGGATCTGGACAAGAGATAAAAAAATACAAGAGTACGACACGAGCACATTGCTGAGCACCAATCGAGCTCTTAGCACCTGTTCACTCCCTCCACCAGAGACTTTGGATCCTCTCCCTGTCTCACCTATTTGTAACCCCTACTACAAACCAAGTGCTAGTAACATGAGCAATAGCAAACTAGACATACGGACATTCCGCCTAAACTAGTATAAACCCTTGTGTCCTCCAAGCACACCATCCAAGCTAGATGCACAAATACAAATTTACTCATCGGTGGTCTGAAAACAATGACAAGTTGTTCCAAGCATTGGATGGACGATGATCAGTAACTACTGCATCAATACGATTGAATTGAGATTGGGCCACGTCCGTCGCATCGCCATGGGCATCACAACCGTCAAAGTTTGCCCTTTCTGATTAGAGGACGTGGATGTATAGCTGTTGAGATTATCGGGACCCTAAGATAGTCCGACCCTATGAAATATAGATGCTCCGGATCACTGCGAGTTGATGAACAATGAAATGCAGTGCTGGCAACTATCAGGGGCTATCCAACTAGTCCATAGAACCCAACTATCAGGTGCTAACAACTAGTTCTAGTCTATAGAACCCAACAATTAGTTTGCTTTTTTTAGCCATGGCTAACTAGTTATAGTCCATCCAAATAGGGCCTAAGACAGTCTAATATTAGGAAATCTTGATAGGCCAGATAATAGTTCTGATGAAACAACAAGATACAGATCGTGTCAACTCTTGCGTCGAGTTCACCGCAACCATCCACCATTCGTCTTGTGCACCTCCACCTTGAGCTTAGCTTCATCATACTCCTACTCCTCCTCCCATTCCTCGTCCTCATCATTGCTACAGGTGGCCTCATGGATCATGCTAAAGAAGTAGGTGTCATCGACGTTGAGGTGGTTGCTTACATAGAACTCATCCCACCTGTACTTGAATGACGTGCGCATTTTGTTGTTTGTGCGGGTCCTCTCCAAGCCCACATACTAGGACTGCCTAGCCATCTATAGCTTGATGGCTTTCTACTGCTGGTAGCCATGTGCTACCTCAAAGTCCACTGGCATGTTCTTTGCCTCACACAGAAAAAGATTGATAAAAAAGACGACACTGATAACTTGCGACATCGGTACGTTCTGTGTCTTGCGTGAGTGCTCACTAGGTACTTTGCTTTGAGGTGGTACTTCTTTAGGATCACTGCAAAACTACTCAGCTCCGTGATGGGCAGGGAGGGCTAACTACCGCTTGCCTCAAAGTCGTGCAGGTACTGCTTGCGGCAGGTGGTAAGGTCGAAGACCTTGACGTTAATCTTTGACCGGCCATCATACCGCAATACAAGAGAGAACCCATCTTGGAGGTCGAGGGCACGGGCGAAGTGCTTCCATCCCTGATGGAGGTACAAGTGACCACTGTCAGAGAACACCTCCACCTTCCACCAGGCCAGGCTCTGCTCATCGTCCAGACAATGCTCGAGTTTTCAACAACCTCTAACAACCCGGGCCATTACAGCCGATAGTTTCTACGTGCACAATGATCAACATAGCTAGATAGAGGGTCAAGTTCTTTCTCAAAGGCAAACCCTAGCAGATCAGATTTAGCACATAGAAAATGGGCGCTTACCAATGTTTCTGCATACAATCCAGGAAGAAGGATCTTCATGCACTCTAGGTCACTCTAGGCTCGGTCCTGCCATGTCTTCTTGCAGCCCCACCATGCCAATTAGGGAACTTGATAGTCTTGAGGAATCCTTGCTGGTATGTCTCTATTCTCATTCTCCTCTCATGGGGCTAGCTTTGTTTTTCTATGTTTCTGGTGTTGTCACAAACACAAGGAGTGCACACAGTGTTGGGGCATCAGTGGAAGAGCTAACATGTATAGTAAAAACCAACGCCAAGACTAGCGCTGTCTCATCAGCATAAATGGAGGAGATGTGCTCTATTTTCATTAGTGTATGCTTGGGAATGTCAATACTCCTGCATCTTCGGTCAAACACGCCTTCTGTGGTACGACTGGTTGAGGTTCCCGAGGAAGTGCGACAGCCCATGAGGGGTGAAAAGACCTATCACCACCACACCAGGCTTTCAAGTCTTGCCGTGTCATGGTCGTCAATTCCCTCCAATCCAGCTTTCATCCTGCATTCACTTCGCTCTCGGCAGCCATGCAAGTTTTCTTTGAGAGGAGAAAGTCTTGGCAACCAGAAAGTCCTGCCACCATATATTTGAACGTGTTTGATAGTATTCGTGTCGTACGCATTTGTGCAAACATTTTTGTTCACAAAGGAACATTTACCATTATCTCATTGAACACATGATAGTACAAGCATTATAAATCTGACCAGGCTAAACACATCTCACTCTTGCCAACCACACAATGGTTGCTTTGTGCCTCAGTTTAGCGAACCAAACACGTATCAGTAGTGGTAGTAGACATGAGTCACTCTCATGCCCAAAATGAGTGGCTCTAATCTGTTGTGATCCCAACTCATCTTTTTTGCAAGTGTCTAATAAAAATTGTTGAACTTGTAATAGCTATGTTGCGAGGAGTTCATCTGAACAAGTCTCGGCATGATCTAATGCACAACGGAGGAGGCATAGATGTTGCATTTTTATAGCACACGCCAAAAAATCCCCAGTTATCCATTGGATCTCTTGTCAGATAGTAAGTGTACCCATCTCTAGCTAGTCATTGCATGTCTCTTCAAAAGAGAAATTGCTTACCTAAGCAACTCCTCTTCACTCTTCTGTCTGCCCCTCGACTATTGTGACTGCTTGGATAGGAGTGAAAAGACCTATCACAACTGCACCAGGCTTTCAAGTCTCAACCGTCTCATGGTGGTCAAAATCTCTTAAATTTTCACTCATGTCCAGCTTTCTTCCTGCATTCACTTCGCTCTTGGCAACCATGCAAGGTTTCTTTGAGAGGAGCAAGCCTGGCCTAATGCAGAACAGATGAGCCATAGGTGTTGAAAATTCTACTGCACATGCAAGAAAGTCCTACCACCTTATATTTGAATGTGTCGGATAGTATACATGTCGTACGCATTTGTGCAAATGTACTCCCAGCCCCATGTCATAGATTATGAAAAACATTACTTTCTTTTAGGAATTATTAAAATAAAGCCAAGGAGAACACGGTCACGTGACCACGCCCCTACTACTAGTAATAATAATATTAGATGAAATGATGAGTGAGTGTAGTCAATCATAAACTATGAAATTTTACTGTGCACGCCAGAAAGTCCGTCGGCCACACAATTGTTGTCATTGTGCCGAGACTCATGCTGTCTCATCAATGTAAATGGTGGAGACATACTCTGTTTTTGCAACCGCCGGTGTAATACGATTGCGATTCCTAAGGGAACATGGCGGCACCCACCTCCGGGAAAGATAAATCTTCATGAAGTATCTTGCCTTAAAAGCCTTAGCATCCCTATGTATAAATAAATCTTTACAGAGTATCTTGCCTTAGAAGCCTTGGTGTAACTATGTATACATAAAACCTAGCCTTGCCACAATTCATATTGTTTACCAATCCAGCTTCCATTGTGCAAAAGCCCTCTCCTCACCACCCACCTCAACCACCCCGTCAGTTGCCATGAAGGTCGTCGATGGCCTGGCTACAGTACCCACTTCCTCTAGTGGTTCTACAGAGGCAGGGATGATGGCGCACCCTGTGTTGGTGTCGACAGAGGCGGTGGTGATGTCCAGTCCTCGTATATTGGCGTTCCCATCACCGAGACTCATGCCATCTTCTATGCTATTGCTCTCCCCATCGCCCTTGGCGATGATGTTGATGCCACCAGCACCAGTGGTTCACTCGCCATCGCTAACCCTGGTGTGGTCCCGCTCACCATTGCTGGGTCCGCACGCCATCGCTGTATCCACTCCCTACATGGGCAGGTCACCTGCACCGTTGTGGCCCCCTCACCATCCGTTGAGGCCGACGATGAGGCCGAGGCCGAGGCCGTGTCCATCATCTTGGCCGACACTGGGTTCGAGTCCAATGGCTCTCTGGGCTACGTCATGATGGACTTAGAGGATGATCGTCTACATGGCTATGCCACGCCTGTTCTCCTGAGCCTGAATCTATTCCTATGCATCAAACTATATGGCATCCTAGTGTGCCCTGTTTGCCCCAATCGTAAGGCCTGTGGTTGGATTGAGGCTAATGCTAGGGCGCATGTGCTAGCGAGGGCACACGCCCCCCCTAGACGGCACCTACACCAATGATAAGAACATTGCCTGCCACCATGCCCTGCCAAGGAACCAAGGATGATGGCCTAAAGGGATTGTTCGAACACGCTAGTTTGCTGTGGTGGAGAGGCTTGTTGGCTTCAACCAAGGCCGGTTTCCCTTATAGGCATTGGATTTTGTTCACACCTGTTGGCGCCCTTGTTGCATGACTTGCATACAGGTGTGGAATGGCACTCCTCATTAGTAGTGTCAAGTCATGTCAACATACATAGTTAGGACTAGTTTGCTGTCAGGTGCTGTTAGAATTAGTATGAAGTCATGTTAATCATCTATAGTTAGAAATAGTATATCTAGGTAGTAGTTGGATGACTTTGAGTAGTGGGATGGCACTGCTCTCCTCTTATTATTATGGTAGATGAAGGCAAGGTTTTGTAGGCTAAACTCATATCGTTGCTATAATTAACATATATATGAAGTCTGGTTTGCCATTATCTTTCTATCTAGTAGTACTAATATCCTCTTATTATGCTTGTAATGTGCACATTTGTGCAAACATTTTGGTTCACAAAGTATCATTTACCATTATCTTTATGCGCACATGATGGTCCGAGCATTGTAAACCTGAACGGGCTAGACATATCTCAATCCAACCACGCAAGGGTTGCTTTGTGCCTTGGTTTGGTGAACCAAACACATATCAATAGTGGTAGTAGTAGTCATGAGTGGCTTTGGTCTGTGTTGAACCCAACTTATCACTTTGCTCTCGGCAACCGCGCAAGGTTTCTTTGAGAGGAGCAAGCCTGGCTTAAATGCAGAACAAAGTAGCCATAGGTGTTGAAATTCTACTATGCATGTATCTATGGTGAACCTAACTCATCTTGTTAACATGTATCTGATAAAATTTGTTGAACTTGCAGCAACCATGCCATGAGGTGTTCATCTGAACAAGTCTCGCCTAGATAGAAAGTCCAACGGCTATACATTTGGTATCATCGTGTCGGTTCGCCATGGTAGATAGGTCTAGTATGCTGCCTCATGTGAAGTCATGTTAATCATCTGTAGCTAGAACTAGTATGCCTAGGTAATAGCTGGATGCCTTTGAGTAGTGGGATGGCACTGCTCTCCTCTTATGGTCATATGGCACTATGCATTTGTGCAAACATTTTAGTTCACAAAGTAATGTTTACCATCATCTTCATGCGCACTTGATGGTCCGAGCATCGTCCATCTGACTAGGCTGGACACTTCTCACTTTTGCCAACCGCGTAAGGATACCTTTGTGCCTTGGTTTGGTGAACAAAAAATGTATCAGTGGGGGTAGTAGTCATGAGTGGCTTTGATCTGTGGTGAACCCAACTCATGTCTTCGATAAAATTTGTTGAATTTTCAAGGACCATGCAGTGAGGAGTTCATTTGAACAAGTGTTGCCTCGATCTAATGCACAATGGAGGAGGCATAGCTGTTGCATTTTTTTACTGCACACGCTAGAAAGTCCATTGTTGTCCATTTGATCTCTCGTCAGATAATAAAAAGTGTAGCCATCTCTAGCTAGCTGCTACATGCCTTTGCAAAACCAACCAAGAGAAATTGCTTATGAAAGCAACTCCTGTTCACTCTTTAGTCTACCCCTCGACTATTGTGACTATGTTTTTGGAGTGAAATAACTGTAGAGGCTTTCCTCCTGCATCCAATTCACTATTAGCAACCGCATAAGGGGTGCTTTGTGCCTCAGTTTGGTAAACCAGACACGTATTAGTATACATATTTGGCCTGCTGGTCAAACTAATTAATGATCTCACCATAGTGGTTGAAGCATGCTGTATGAAAAGGGATGCTTTTTGTCAATGGCTTATGCAGTGTATATGAACCTATAACAAGTACTAGTTGTAGTTGAATGTAATAGTCTTGTAGACAACAGACAGTCCGCATACTATAGTACTAACACCTACGAACAAAGCCTATGTGTCTGCTAAAGCACAAGTTTATAACAACTGAGCATACTGAACATGTTCAGAATATGTCGGTGTTTCATAAATCGGACTAGTAAATTATATGATTGTCGCGCTGCTCTAGGAAGATGATGGTAGCATCCAATAGACATGAGGCTTTATACTGGTTCAGGCCGAAGCCCTATGTCCAGTCTTAGAGAAGATCGAGTGCATGTTCCTCGCTTGAATGCTCTAAGGTTCTTACAATGGGGGTGCAAGAATGGTGAAAGATGTGGTAGAACCTATGCTAGATGAGGGGCAGCCCAAAGAGAAGCTCTAGGAGCCCTACTGCTATGGATGGAATGGTAGAGGATGAAGAATCTTGAGATCTCCCAAGGTCAGTGCCCTGGCTACCCTTACATAGAGTTTGAGGTCAGGGCTTGATACAAAGAGGAGGTTCCCCCGACCGAAGGGTCGTGAGTCTGAGGGAGGTCCTAACTAACTTGGCTTGCAAGCTACGCCATCTTCTAGTGTTCGTTTGGGCATCGCCATCATCATGGTCTTGTGGCCATGTTGCGGCAGAGTGAGACATGGTGCTACTATGCCGACTGTGGCGAGCACTGTAGGCGCATCGGTGGTTCGTCAATCGTCTTATGCAATGTGGCATCCGTCATGGTCTTCGCCATCATCTCTAGGTTTTTTGAGACGTCGTACCCATAGTAGGTAGCCGCCCTAGGTCATTGTTCACTTGGTGGCTTCATGGGGCTAAGGGCCATGACACCAATCATTGGGGTTGGGGCTCTCCACCAGCTAGGAAGGTCTCTAGGTTGAGACCCTAGTCATGGATCCCATCTCATAGTGGGTGGGATCATAGGCGCATCCCGTCGGTCCATATTTGGACGGTTGGTTTCTTTCTCGTTGCCATCATTGTGTGGTGCTATCTTGTTGGTGTGGTGTGGCACAGGGATGGCGTCTAACAAGACTATGGTGCCTGCTGCCCCCTCAGTCCTTATGAGGGCAGTGCGGCATGCCTGCTCTTGTTAGAGCAAGCGTATTGAGCCATGCTTGATCTCTCCCTGTCCTTCCTAGGGGTCATGATGTGGGAGAGATCGAGCATCTTCTATGTGGTTAAGGTAGGAGAAAGGGTCATGGCTGACCCTAGCCTAGGCATTGACTTGGTGTGCTCGTCCTACCTGAGCCTCAATTGTTTGGGCCACTATTAACCCGACAAGTTGTGGGACACGTAGCCTACCAACTAATCGGTGCCTTGAGACACTCTAGGGTCATAACCCCGACAGTAGCCCCGAGCATTTTTATGATCATGAAGTGATTGTGAAAGCGCTGAAGTTTGTGTTTATATAGAACATGGGCTCGTGGTCATGGCCCACTCGAGCTTTGTTCCTCGACCCCTTGTGGGCTAACGCATTCAATGCGGTGAGTGGCCATTATGAGTTGTCCTGTCAGGATGTCCTATCATCATGGTACATGGCTGTCATGCCTTGTCGCGTCAATGGGCCATGTACCAGGGTTTTTGATCCACATGGGGCTATGACATCTAGCCTAGTTTGGAATTTGGCCCTTAGTGGCCCATGTACATGTTAATGAGATATTGTGGAGAGTTTAGTCCCACCTTGGTTATTAAAGGTGGATAGACCAATATATAAGGCTTCTAGAGTTCATCCCACCATCCTCAGATTAATCCTTTTACGTGAAGTGAGGATGAAAGCAAAGGTGGGATGGTGGTAGGTGTGGTTCACTCAGCGTGCAGAGTGGATCTGAGACATTTAGACTCTAGGGCGTTACAGGGGCCGAGCGTTCTCATTGATGCTGTGTCATTCCTACCTTTGGGAAGTGTGACATCTGTCCTAGTTTGGAATTTGGCCCATAGTGGCCCATATGCAAGTTAATGAGATATTATGGAGAGTTTAGTCCCACCTTGGTTGTTAAAGGTGGGATAGACCAACATATAAGGCTTCTAGAGTCCATCCCACCATCCCCGGATTAATCCTTTTACGCAAAGCGAGGACGAAAGCATAAGTGGGATGGTAGTAGTAGGTGTGGTTTGCTCAATGTGCAGAGTGGATTTGAGACATTTGGACTCTGGGGTGTTACAAGTGGTATCAGAGCTGACCTTCACGGCCACGGGCGCGTGCGGGTCAGGTATGCAGACATGGGGTTCATTGCGCGTGTAGGCCCTGCGGGGTGCACGTCATGGCACATGTGCCGGCACTGGACGTACGGTCGTGTGTGCTAAGAGGGAATGTTCCTGGTCATCGTTTGCCTAGTTGTGGGTGTGTTGGGCCAACGAGGACGTTGGTTCCTTTGAGGGGGTGTGTATGTGACATCCAGCCTAGTTTGGAATTTGGCCCATAGTGGCTCATATGCAAGTTAATGAGATATTGTGGAGAGTTTAGTCCCACCTTGGTTGTTAAAGGTGGGATAGACCAATATATATGGCTTCTAGAGTCCATCCCACCATCCCTGGATTAATCCTTTTACATGAAGCGAGGACAAAAGCGTAAGTGGGATGGTAGTAGGTGTGGTTTGCTCAGCGTGTAGAGTGGATCTGAGCCGGTCCAGTTTGGAATTTGGCCCATAGTGGCCCATATGCATGTTAATGAGATATTGTGGAGAATTTAGTCCCACCTTAGTTGTTAAAGGTGAGATAGATCAACATATAAGGCTTCTAGAGTCCATCCCACCATCCCTGGATTAATCCTTTTACGTGAAGTGAGGACAAAAGCATAAGTGGGATGGTGATAGGTGTGGTTCGCTCAGCATGCAGAGTGGATCTGAGCTGTTTGGACTCTAGGGCGTTACAAATGGTATCAAAGCCGACCTTCGCAGCCACGGGTGTGTGCGGGTCAGGTGTGCAGACATGGGGTTCATTGCACGTGTAGGCCCTATGGGGTGCGTCATGGCACATGTGTCGGCCCTGGATGTACGGTCGTGTGTGCTAAGAGGGAATGTTCCTGGTCATCGTTTGCCCGGTTGTGGGTGTGTTGGGTCGACGAGGACATCGGTTCCTTTGAGGGGGGTGTATGTGACATCCGGCCCAGTTTGAAATTTGGCCCATAGTGGCCCATATGCAAGTTAATGAGATATTGTGGAGAATTTAGTCCCACCTTGGTTGTTAAAGGTGGGATAGGCCAACATATAAGGCTTCCACTACTAACTTCTAACCCTTATACCACACTTTTTTGTCGCAACGGCATGGTTTCGTTGCAACAAGCGTTGTTATCACAACGATTTTCACTTTTGGTTGCGATAGATTGGTTTTTTGCCATGAAGATTGTTTTGTGGCCATAAGTGCGGAGATCGTTGAAAAAATTAAGTGTTATCGCAACAAATTATTGAATGGTTGCAATAAGTGATTAATGTTGCCATGATTTGATTTGCGTTGCAGGCAAGTTTATTTTTGTTGCAATACTAAGGTGATATTGCAACTCTTTATTTTATGGTTGCAATAGCCCATCTATATCGCCACGAATATGTTTCGTTGTATATAATAGTCACTTGCATTGCAAAAAATTGGTACATATAGCAACGAAAAAAATAGTTCGTTGCAATCACTAAGGTTGCAACGATTATGGTTTCGTTGTATGTAGCAGTTTCGTTCATTGCAAAAAGTTTATAATATAGCAACGAAAAATTACATTGTTGCAATACCTAAGCCTTTCCACTTTAATGCTTGCATTATTGCTCAGTTTTTTCTCTACATATTACTGTTAAGTTTGGTACTTGACTAGATCAAATTACTCACTGTTGTTGATAATCCAGACAAATTTTTGCAAGATTCTTATTCAGATGCATTGGCTAATCCACACATTTTTTTAATTTGTCTAGTTCAGTGCAAAAACATTCCATTCTTAACCAATGGTACTCTATTTATGCTAAGGTCTAGCTGTTTCGTTTTTGGCTTGGTCTAGCAGTGTTGATTAGTTATTGTGACTTAATGTGTAATACCCCAATCTGAGTTTCAATTCATCACATTTATTTTAAGGAGATAATCATTTGTTTCCATTAACTACTGTTCTGAGCATGGATGGAGAAAACAGCAAAACACGCTGGGTAGTTGTTGTCACAATGGACAGTGCTAAGCTTTTGAATATTGCTCTAGTATATACTAGTATATAAAATAGCAAAACAACTCTTTACTTGATGGTTGCAAAAGCACGTCTTTGTTGAAAAACTAAGCACTTCGAATAGGGAGACCCTTTGTTGGCTAGAGATGATTTTTCCACCGGCTTTTTTTGATATTATGATGCACTTACCAGTTCATCTTGCTGACGAAGCTAGACTTGGAGGCCCGGTTTGTTATAGATGGATGTATCTAGTTGAGAGGTACCTTCGTACTCTTAAAGGCTATGTGAAGAACAAAGCGTGCCCTGAAGGTTCAATTGCAGAGGGGTATATATCTGAGGAGTGCCTCACATTTTGCTCTCATTTTTTTTTGAAAATATTAGTACCAAGCTTAATCGTCTAGAGCATCATGAAAGTGCCGCTGCTAGTGAACCACCATCTAGTCTAATTATATTTGGGAACCTTAACTACAGTAGGAATGGAAGTACTCTTGAGAAAGTTTCTGATATTGAAATGCATAGGATGAGGCATTACATATTAACCAACTGTGACGAGGTCACTCCATGGATAAAGTAAGCTATATTTTAAATTGTTTTTTATGGTGGTCATGAATGTTTAAAATATATATGTAACTAATGAACGTATTTTCAATTGTTGTGGATAGTGAGCATATGGATGAGCTGAAGAAAATTAGCTCAAGGCATGTTGATAAAAAGACACAAGGAGTTTGTATCATGGTTTGAGCGTAAAGTGAGTCATCCCTAATATATTTATCCATATTTTATTTCTATAGTTTCCACATGCTTCTTTTAAATTTATTAGTCCATAATAATAGCTAGCCACTTTGTTGGTTTATTAGTCCCTAATATATTTTTAAAATGATTAAATGCAGATCAACACATTGCATGCACAAGGGGAAATAGATGACATGATTTATTATCTATCTCATGGTCCAGACCCTCGGGCTCGTGTGTTCAACAGGTGTTTCATAAATGGCTTCCTTTTTTGGGTCTCTTCCATAGAGAACTGCTTAACTACTCAAATAGTGGTGTATTCGTGAAGGGCGATGCAAATACAGGAAACATGGGCTGGTATGGTGTGCTGAAGAAAATCATTTGCCTTGATTTTCATGGTGACAAGGAAGTCATGTTGTTCCACTGTGTATGGTTTGATGTCCCTACAGCTAGTAGTAGCAGATCAAGAGGGTACAATAAGGATAAATATGGGGTCATCGATATTGATATCACACGGTTTAGGTATTTAGATGAACCTTACATCCTGAGCACACAAGCCGAGCAAGTCTTTTGTGTGAGAAACATAAAGAAACCAGATTGGTGCACTGTCCTTAGAGTGCAACCTAGAAATCTCTTTGCCATGCCTAAAGCAGAAGGCATTGACAGTATGGGTGAGCTCGATCTGGACTCAGTTGTTGTAGGAATGGAAGGTATGAATGTTCAACAACAAAATGAAGATGTCACAGCTTGGAATAGGTCTGGCCTTGATGGGGCAACTATTGATGCTTCTATTATTGAGCATGCTATTGCAACAGCCATGCCTGAACCTGAGCACGATGACCAGTTTGATGAAGACGAAGACCCAGATGACACTTACATTAATGATGGAGTTATCCCTCCATTTAGTACTTTGGGAGAAGATTCTGATGATGATTTTTTTGTCTAAATTTTTCTCAAGCAATAGAGGCATTGGGCTCCTGTTTGTTCTTGCTGCCCACTATTTGTGTGTTCTTGCTGCTCGCTGTTTGTGTGTTTATCATTTTGCAACACCACTAGATGTGTAACAGTTGCAAATGGTTTCAGGTTTGCTACTGCAGTGGCTTTACCTGAAGGTGTTACAGAGTTCATTTCATTCATAATGTGTAAGAGTTGCTTTGAAGCATGAGTTGTGCTTTGAAGCAATGTGACCAAGGGAACTACTGTAGAACTGTACTTGTTGAGAGTAACAAGACGAAGATACACTAGAGAAAGGATCTCTAAAATTACATAAGGATGGAGACAATGGAAGACTCAATAGTATCACATTCAACTGCAGAAAATGCAACTTTACCACAGCATAATTCTACAGCTTCTTATGCCTAAACCCACTAAAATTGAACAATCATTCAACTGTTCTTAGTATCCTTCAACTGGACGGCCTGAACCTCAGCTTTTGGGGTTGTCCCACTGTTCTCAGTATCCTTCAACTGGACGGCCTTAGAAAATGCATCTGATATATTGCCCATGGGACCTTGAGCCTTGGTATCCAGCAGCTTCTGAGGATCGGTGCTGGCAGGTTGCTGTTGACGTCTATTCTCCTACAAGGCTTTCTCCCGCTGCTCATAGAAGTCAAAATCTTCTAGGATTGTTGTCTCAGCCTCATGGCTCTTGAAGATTGTAAGCATCTGGAGGCCCTGTTCTAGCTTCACCTGTATGCTAAGAGTTGGTGAATTTATTCAGAAATGCCAATCCATAGGAGTATTTGTATATCTAAATATTCAAACAAAACTATGACAAAACCATAAAAATCGACAAAACTCAGGTGCAGAGGTTGGAGTTTTGCAAACATTCCAACACCTTAGCTGTTAAAAAAACTAAAATTCCGATACCAGGATGTCAAGAATCCTACGCTTAATTCTCAATTCCTGTCATTCTAGTCCCCAAAGTAGGCCGCATGAACCAATGAACCTAATACCTAGGGTTCTAGCGATAGAAGGTTGGCTGCGGCGAGGGGGGGCGCCGTTACCTTGCGCTTGAGGTTGCTGCGGAGGGGGGGATAAAGACTAACAGAGGTTTCAAAATGACAAATCCTCATAGACCTTTTCTATGCTCAAATATCAATGTTTAACTACAAAGTCTCATGTTTAACTACAAAGTCTCATAGACCTTTTCTATGCTCAAATCCCATCTGTTTTGGTTCCGAAATACAAAGTCTGAGATTGTTTTCTATGCTCAAATATCAATGTTTAACTACACAAAATTGTATGGATGTAGTTAACCTTTTTCTGCATCAGCCATTGAATTTCTCATGTTGCATGTGCCTGCTCTATAATGGGATTACAGAAACCATCTAAAATAGAATCCTGAATTCAATGATATTTAGTTCAATTACTTATATATATGTAATACTTTACCTTTTTTATTCTTGTTTATTTATCAACCATTGTCCTATTTATGTAGTGGCACGGGCGAAATGTGGACTCTTTATGTTCATTGCAAGAATGGACTTCTAGATCAGGATTATGTAATGTTCAAATTGGAAAGGCCTCATATAAAATTGTCAACCTTGACATCTCTTAAGGACCAGCTTGGGTATAATGCCCGGGACTTCTTGTACTACAAGAAGCGTTGTGGAAGAGATGTTGCAAGTCTTCAGCCCCTCGATTTTGTCAGACATGCAGAGATTATGCTACAAGACAATGAGAGTGAGAAAGAAATCAGATTAGTACTCTCAAAGGAACAAGAGACAGCACAGCAAGTCAGCATAACACCCCTCAAGCGACTAAGGCAACAGCTAGAAGAAGATGAGCAACCGTTTATGGATGATCCTTTTGATGCATACAAGGACTGGCTAAAGAAGCTATGACTGGAACAATCCAAAAGTATATCATCTATGTTTTTGCATATGTTTTCGTATTAAGCAAAATCTTAGCACCTTTATATAAACTATAGCTCATCTTACATTTTTTTGGTGACTAACAGATTTGAAGATTGACACTAGGCAACAAGCAGTCAACACGTACAAGGAATTTTTAAGGATGAAAGGGGACATTCTAGAAATTAGTAATTTATTTTCCTTCTTCAACCAATGTTGTTTAGTACTAATTTTTTTAAAACTGAACCTTTAACCTTGTGTGCAGTGGTATTTGTCGAGCAACGTGACACCGATGCAATCATAGACGAAGACGATGAAAGCAATGGAAGCAATGCGACACCACCCTCAAATAGGCCAAGCCATGCAAGGAAGGCAAGAGACGAGGGAAACGGTTTGTGATAAAGCATGTACTTTTAATATTGGGTTCACATATCTTAATTGAGAACTACTACAGCTCAAGATTGTTATTGTCTTTTTTGCAAGGACATGGCTCCAATGAACGCAAGAAAAGAGGTCGTGGCACTGTTAAAGGATTAACAGTAGGCAACAAGAGAGTTAAGGAACGCATTCACACACTCCCAATCGAATTTTCAGAAAGCCATGGAGGACCCATTGGACCGAATACCCGTGCATTTGTCGATGAGGTCATTTTATTTACAAGGCAATGGGTCCCACTAATTGGAGTAAATAGTTGGAAGGATATAAAGGAAGAAGTCAAACTAGAAATTACAGAAGAGATACTGGTATGATGTGTACTATTTTTTGTTAAGGAACATTGCTGTTGCTCTTTTACTGTCCAAAAAAGTGAGTACATTACTAAGCAAATTTGCGAATAGAGAACATGTAGCTAAAAATCAGTTAGAAAATGTCATACGCCCTCAGCCCTCAGTTAGAGAAGAGGTTCTGGAAAATCTTTGGATTCACATGCCTCTCCTCTGGTTAATTTAGATGCCAAATTAGCTTAATACTCCAGAAACAATAACATGCATGTCTTAAAAACATCTATTTTTTAGTATGGACCAGACATTAAAATTGGATTCTAGAAAGATCAATGTTAGAACCCACTCCATTGTGGAATCAACTTAATACTCCATTTGACAATATTTGTCCACACCGCCTAATATTTGTCCATACTCTTGATTAGGTTCAGTGAACACAGTTCTCAATATACAAAAATATAGTTGACATAGTTCTCAATACACAAAAATATGCATGTTGGAGACTAAATGCTACAGATTTTGCCTTAAATGCATAACACAGTTCTCAACGTAGTTCTTAATTTTGATTTGAAAGAATCATGACCCAATATTGTGTGCAATGAACTATAAAGTACGCCTTGCCTTGTGTACTCAATCGTAGCACACATTCTTTCTTGTAAACCAGATGGATCAAGAATTACTCTCAGTGCCAGTGTACTCAATCGTACGATGTAACACTAATGAACAACCTAATACATACTTGAACTCCCAAATCAACAAGCTGCAAAACACAAGTTTTCATTGCTTTTTAATTGTAAATAGCTTAGGTGGAACTTCATCAACATTGATGATGTGGATAAAAGAAAAGAGAAAATATGAAAAATTGCCAAGGAGCGGTACAGAGGATGGCGATCTAATCTGAGTGCCACATATAAGGCTTATAATAGTTATGGTGAGAGGATATGAAATAAACCTAAAGAAATACACCTTTTTGAGTGGCACTACTTGCAGTTGTATTTTGGATCTAATAAATTCAAGGTCAGTGCTAGTAAAATCTACTTTGTCAAACAAAATTGATTGACCAAAGTTGCATTGTTACATACCACTTGTTCTCATTCTGCAGAAACTTAGCAGCCAAAACTCCTCCAACCATCAGCAGCAAAGAACCAAGCATGTGATGGGTTCAAAGAACTTCTCACAATGTAGCTTTGAGCTGGTAATCATTAGATACACTAATCTAGTCCTTCCCTTCTATGATGCAATACTTGTGTGCTAAATTTTTTGGCATCCTAGAGAGACCAAGAAACTGGTGAAGAGCCAAGTGATCTTCTTCTTTGGAGGACCACTCACACAAAACATGGCGCATGGTCAAATACTGTATCACCTTCAGTATATGTAAGTAAATGTTTCATCAACCTTTTTTATAGCTGCTGGTAGTGTCAAGCAACTCTTTACAGGTTCTGTTATTTAATTTAGGAAAATGCAACCATGAAAATTGGTGAGATTGGATTAGAACCTGATAGACCAGCACTTACAACTGTTGAAGAGAACATGATTTTCCAGTCATGCTACAAAGAAGCAACACAAATCAAATCATCCAAATTACATGGGCATGGATATTTGGCTACGTATTGAACTCGCAGAGAACTTATGAAAGAGAACCTTGAAGTACATGCACGTGCTCAAGCTGTAGCTAGGGAGAAGTGCATTGCTTTAGAAGCGGAGGTTGATAAGCTCAAAGAACAGATTGCGCAAGAAGCTGCAGAAAGGGAAAGGGAGAAAGAAGAAAATAGGAGGAGGATGCAAGAGGAGCTGGAAAATGCTAAGATAAACTTAAGAGAAGAAATGAAGCAAGAATTTCTTAATATGCTAGCGCAGCACAAAGAAGGAGCTATGATTATGGTATTAGAATAATTTTTTATCCTTTGTACTCTTGATAATCTTATGATTGTGATGCCTAATCTTTCACCCCCAATATTTGTATGTATAGAGTACCCTGCAAAACAATGCCAGTACACAAGTTGCACCAATCATAGAAGAGGAAGATGAGACCGGTGGACATGAAAATGAAAATGAAGATGGGTTACAGGAGGTAATGACATTATTTCGCTATGTTCCATGTACCTTGAACTGTAGCTAAAATAGATCAAACAACTTGATGTTTGTAAACTCAGCCTGGAAGCGTTGTCATCGTACAAAAAGGTGCACCAGCACCTACTCGCTCCACTAGAAGTACTACACCTCCTAGTAGAGCTCTTTTCAACGAAAACACTGCAAATGTGACTGCATCCAAGACATATATCACTTCACAGCTGCTGATGAATAGGACAAGAAATAATCCCAAAAGTAGGAAGGTAACAACTAGCTAATTGGAATCTAAATTCTTGCATGATTTAATGAAATTTTGTCAAATGCATGCTTTTCAATCCCAGCATAAACTCAAAGTCATTGTTCAATCATATTTAATGAAACATTCATTGCCATTCTTATGTTCAGTAACTTGAAGTTTTGTATTGTTCAATGCATGCTTTTCAATCCCAGCATAAACTCAAAGTCATTGTTCAATCATAAGCATCTTCTTTCTATTTCTATTTTTTGATAACTGAATTGCACAGTAATATATTGGAACATACTTTTCATCATCTGATATCACTGATAAGGATAATGTGGCATGGCAATTAAATGGAGAGGATAAAAAGGTATTTTAAATAGTTGAAGAATAGTATGGATGAACTATAATCCTTTCATCTGTAGGAAATGATACAAGAGAAGTTTGATTAAAAGGAAGTTATCAAGGAAGGTTGTGTCCATGGTAAAATTTGATAGTTCCTAGTACCAAGCCTAATGAACTAGTTCTCAACATCTCAACTACTCAACTATAGAAAGCTTCCAATTAATCAAATTATGAAATCGAATCAGTAAGTGAGAAAACC
Source organism: Miscanthus floridulus (assembly GCF_019320115.1). Lineage (NCBI taxonomy): Eukaryota > Viridiplantae > Streptophyta > Magnoliopsida > Poales > Poaceae > Miscanthus > Miscanthus floridulus. The sequence continues at coordinate 106,515,677 of NC_089581.1, forward strand.
ATTTACACATTTCAGTATGATAAGGTAGGCTAATCTATAATATTTTTAACATCTTGCTTCTGTTGAAGAATAAATAAGCATACCAAAAAATAGTGAAGTTTTGTCAAAGTTTTCTTTTGATTACATACATTTTCCATTCCAGCGGCATGGGAGGGGACAACGAGTCAATGACAATGGTGACATGCCGAGGCGACATGAGATGGAGACAAGAGGATGGAGTGGGTGGAATAGGGAAGCAGAATGGGGACGCAAGGAAGGAGAGGGAGGAGTTAGAAGTAGAGGAAAGGAGGAAACATGCAAGATTAGAACAGAGAGAGGAGGTGATATTCTGAGATCTCCAATGGTGGCTCAGAGAGATGGCAGAGGCATCAGGTAGGAGGAGAAAAGATGACGCACATCGAATGGGAGTGCAAAGTGGACGAAATTTTTCTAAAGCTAGGGCAATCAAATATCTGTCCATCTAAACTTGATCTGGTCCTGGTGGCACTCTCCTTAGCATCCCTTTCCCTCTGCTTTATGTTTAAGATATCCAGGACATATTTTTGTGCTGCTTGCCTAAATTGGAAGGTTGAGGATTACTCTTCCTAATTGGATAACAGAGGGTTTTATCTATAATACATCTGTCACACTAAATGCTAAGAATTACTTCATTAGTATGTATACAGAACTTTTGATAACAACCAGCTAATTGGAATACAGAACTTTTGATAATACAAAAGTTGTAGAGGGTTTAGAGATGTTTGTCATCGTGAAAGGTCATGATTTTAGACCTAGAGAATTAGAGTTATGAATTTTGAAAGTAGTAGGTCAAGTTTTGACCTTGGTCTGGACAACAGTAGGTGTTTGTGTTTTTTGACCATGATAACTACAGAATCTTATTTAACAAATAACTAGAAATATGTAGAGAATTTCATGGGCTTTCCGTATTGTTAAAGAATATAATTTTTCGTTGTCTACAACTCAAGTTATGATTTTTCTAATCAACTAAACTGCTGCTGCCTTAAAAATTCAAAGAAGGCAGCTGCTACTGTAACATGACTTCCATCTTTTTCATGGAAAAAGGAATTGCAGCAACTAGACCGACAACATTTGCTCATTTGCAGAATTGCAGTAGAACTTCAACTATGCAAAAGCTTGGTTGATGGCTTTTGTATATGAAATTAGAAATTAGAACCATTTTATATCTTCATCTCTTTACATTTGTGCAAAAATTAGTAAACTTAATATTGTTCTAATATCCCAATCATATTCTTTTGGCAGTAGGTGGACAAGGTTTTAGTGGGAGGCTCATAATCAAGCGAGGACATAGCCGAGGAGATGACATGTTGAGCTGCTAGGAATTTCTCAAGTGCTGCATAGATGTTAGGAAGTTTGTAAAAAGTTGTCAAATAATGAGTTAATTGTACACTCGTCTATGATTTTAGCTACTATTTCATGGGTTTGGCAACATATTGAATGATTAATTATAATTAATATATGTGGGTGCAATTGCTTTTGATATGGTTTATTGATTTGCAATGATGATTTATTAAACCAAAATTAAATGTTACTAGCGTTGCAATAAAAGCTATACCTATGAGCCGTGATGCGTGGCAATATGCTGTATGGCAACAGACTTATTTATGTTGCAAATAATACTATTGCCATGATATGACTATTGTTGCAATAACAATTAATCTTCTGCAATGAATATAATTGCATGGCAAATTCTACTGTTGCAACGGCACCGAGGTCATGGCAATAATGAACGGTATATCGCAACGAATAAAATTGCGTGGCAAATGATACTATTGCAACGGCAACGCGGCCGTGGCAATAATGAATGGTATCTCACAACGGATAAATTTGCGTGGCAAATGATACTATTGCCACACCAAGACAAGCATGGCAATAATGTATACTCTCTCGCAATGATTACATTTGCGTGGCAAATGATTTACTTGCCACGACACAACGGTCGTGGCAACAACACCTTAAGCAACAAAATTATAGCGTGGCAACAAAAATCTATTGCCACGCTATCGCTCGTTGTATTTACCACCTCTCGCTATGAAGACAAACGTGGCAAGTGTTCATATTGCCATGCCAATGAATGTTGCGATAACGTCCTATTGCAATGCTTGGCAATGTTGCAAGAAAACCTAACTCTTGCAACGCCAAACTAGCAACGGTTGCAAGTTCTTATTGCAACGTGACTTTTTGAAACCATTGCCAACGAACACGATTTCGTGGTATGAACTACCTTTTGCAACAAAATTGGGCCTATTGCAACGTTTTCTTGTCGTTCTGCAAGGGTTAGAAGTTTGTAGTGTTCTAGAGTCCATCCCACCATCCCCGGATTAATCCTTTTACGTGAAGCGAGGACGAAAGCGTAAGTGGGATGGTGGTAGGTGTGGTTCGCTCAGCGTGTAGAGTGGATCTGAGCCTTTGGGACTCTAGGGCGTTACAAGAAGATCTTGTATTTTCATGACCTCGCATAGGTATCTGATGTTGGCTATGGCACCACATGGTTTGCCATGCAGTGCGGGGGTTTTAAGGCCGTCAGACCCGCCTTCGGGCCTATAAATAGGGGCCTTCCTTTCGTTTGGTCGTTCTATAGCCATTTTGGTGAGTTGCTTCCCTAACCCCTTCGAGGGGCGTGAGTTTGAAGGAAAGGAAAGAGAGAGATTATTGAGGTGAACCATGTGGTTCTGGTCATGCAGCCCCCCCAGGGATCACTTCCCCCAACACCTGGTGTTAGAAGGGAATTTGTGAGTCAGAGGGTACGAGATAGGTGACTGAACCACTTTCAGGGCCTAGTGGTTCCTATAGCCTCTAGACCTTCTAGGTTTAGGGTTGCTGAAACAATGGTCCCCATGGCCACGATCAGTGTTTTCGGGAACTCAGGGGTGCTTTGTTGCTTTGCTCCTATTTCCCAGAGTGGACCAGTGGTGGTCTCTGGCCTTGGCGACCCTGACGTCTCTCGCATGCCCTTGTCCGGAGGTTATCGAGGAGTTCCTCATCGCCTCTGGTGCCTGTGGCACTTTCCTCTAGATTTTGTTGTGGTGTCATCATGGTGAGACTTGGTCTTAGCATCCTACGGGCGGTGTGCCCATTTTTGTATCAGTGGGTGCTAAGCAGGAAGAGGCTTTCCCTAAGTTTTGGGCTTTCCTTGCAGCACGCCCTTGGGGCTACGCATTTGTCCAAGGTAGCCAGATAAATCATTTGATGCGAGGAACCATGTCCCTGACCCCCTTTTCGTATGGTCGTGAGGCTTTTTGTGGTCATATGTCGACTCGTAGGTCTTGGACCTTTTGTTTCTTCTTCATGATCGAGCCACGATCATGCTTTGGGCTTCGCATTATGCATCACCCCTACCTCTTTGCTTCATCGATCTCTCCTAGAGAGGTCATGGACCCTTGATGGTTTATGAGTCTTTGGAGTAGGCCTTAGGTGAGAAACCTTGGGCACAAGGTAGAGATGGTCAGGGTTTGGCCCTGACCTATTTTGGGGTCACGAGGACCCAACTCTATTTTTCCCTAGCATCCTTGCCAACCTTGAGAGGTCGTGTTGCCATGTAACAGGTAGGTCTAGTTTTGCCCCACGCAGGGAGAGGCATGTCCACCGTAATCACGTGGTCAGAGCGGCGTGCCTCATCAGGGTCTATGGGTAATCTGAGAGGGACCTGATATCCTCCCCAATCGACGTGGAGTTTGGCTGTGCCTCATGTGAGACATCCCATAAATCATCAGCCATCAATCCCATTGGTCCCCAACTGCCTCCACAGCGGCTAGAGAGCAAGATGCCTCCCCCTAAAGGGGGTCATCCTAGGAGACTTTGCAGATGACTTGAACATAGAGAAAAATGGTCATGTCGCTCCGCATCACTGATTAGAGCCATGGGGCCCATCTCCTCCCTGCCCCTATCCCTTTTGTGGCCTCGAGCCCTTCTAAGGGCTGACCTAAGAGAAATGTTCCTAAGCATGATGCGGGGTCATGGATGCGGAGGGTCGCTGTCGACAAAATCTGGTTGATAGTCTACCAAGGGGTATACCTATGGTAGTAGAGGATCGGTGGAGGTGCGCATAATAGGAACCGAATGGTGACACAAGGCGTAGAGACAACGATTTAGATAGGTTTGGTCCGTCTGATCGACATAATACCCTATGTCCTGTGTCTTTGTTGGATTGTATTGAATATGAGATGAATTCAATGGGGTCCCTACCCGTCTTATATAGTCTGGAGGTAGGGTTACAAATCAGTTTAGGCCTAGAACTATTTAGTTATATGGTAAGTATTTACAAGGAATACAATATCTATCATATCCGAAAAGATCGTCCTTCATCGCCAGATGTCTTCTGATTGCCTTGCGGTGCACACCTACTAGAACTAGGCATCGTAGGTCTTGATCTTATGGGCTGGACCTCCCTTGGTGGTGCATCCCATGTCCATTGTCGTGGGTATCTAGGTTATACCCCCCACAGTCGCTCGGCGTGTGAATCTAGGGGGTTGTCGACCTTCCCTAGCCACATCGCATCTTGGTGGTGCCCTCTTGTAAATGGTCATGCACCATAAATCATGGGTACGTGAATCGAAAGATAGTGAAGGCAAAAGGTTCGAGGCATACTCGGGATATGTTGCCGTGCTGGTGCCCACTGCTCAATCTTTTGCCTAGCCACCTTCGCTTGCCCTGCGCTTCGAGAAGGTGGTTAGTAAATAAAGTTGAGTACGCGTGCGCCTGAGGTGTCCCCTATGGCTGGTTGCTGGAGCTATAAATCAGGAACACCAGTATGGCAAAGGGGATCATTCACTTTCCAATGCATGCTCGCTTCTTCTTCCTTTTTGCCTTTGGGTGCTCGTAGTTTTCCTTCCTCATTGGGTTGATGGATCGCGATAATCATCCACGGGAGGGGTCACCAAAGGCCAGTGGTCCACCGTTGTGTCTCCGAGGTCTGCTGCGCAAATAGGCGTAAGCTTTTAAGCAATGTTTTGAGTTTTGGTGTTAACCTAAGTTGCCACATCAGGAAGGGTCATCGGTGCTGCTGGCGTTGCTCTGGTTGGGGCCCTATCGGGGGCGGTTTGAGCTCATCTTCGTCATCTTTGGGCGGCTATCGAGAGTTTTGCCATCTCATCCGTAAGGCGGACAAAGCTCACCGGCGGTTTTCCATGGCCACCCACAAGGCGAGGCAGCTAGAGCTCGATATTGATGCCACTAAGGTCGCTCTCACCACCTTAGAGGGTGAGTTTGCCACCGCATAGGTGGCGACCGCCGTCACCTAGACCCACATCACCGGTAAGGGTTTCCTTCATCTCGATGCTCGGATGGATGTCTGGAGCCGCTGATCTTCATGTTGTCTTATTGCTAGTGTAGGAGGAGCGGCTGGCAGTTTCTCTCCACGAGGAGGAGGCGGCTTGCCTCCGGGGGTTCATCATGGCAGGGGATGGTGAACGGGTGGTGGTGGCAGGGTGTTTACACCAAAATTTGGAGAGAAAAACGTGGGAACTCAAAGCTTCCAAAATTGTATCGATCAAGGAATCGATTGCATAAGGATCGATATCAGTTGATTCAGATACGACTCTAGAATCGGATCGCTTTGGATGACGTCAATAGATAGCGATGATGAGCTATGGTTTGGCGCCAGGAAGCTACATATCGGACTCTACAAAAAGGGAAAGATTAGAGTCCAAGTTATCTTAAATTAGGAATGTTTTCTTCTATGCAAAAAATTGTAATGAGTCATGCTTGAGTAGGATTCATATTTTGGATCTAGGTATAAATGTTGGACCCTGGCTATTGTAAGAGGATGCAATCAATCAAATACAAGTTCCTTACTTTTTTTAGCTCTGGCCACCCCTTAGGAGTAGGAGTAGAGTAGATCTCAGTGAGTTCTTCAGCGAGTAGGGCTACATTGGTCCGGCTGACCTCTGGCTTATCTGTTAGTACCGTCATGGCTTATACTTCTATTCATATGGTTGCATCGATTCGGTCGACCTCCACTGCAACTCTGGTATAAGCTAGTTATTGACTCTTATTTAGTTCAAGTACGGCTGCATCGATCTGGTCGACCTCCACTACTCGAACTAGATTAAGGTCAAGTTATTGGCTCTATCTAAGGGTGGCGTCCTTTAGATAGATTCATTAAGTTACCAATATTGCTTATTGCTTTCATTATTTATTTAATTATAGCAATATCACTTTGCCCGATTGGGATTGATCCAGATCGGCCTTATATCTTGTTTAACCCATCATTTGTTAATCTAAACTGATCTAATCTGCATCTTAAACGATGAGTTATGTTTTATCGACTGTTTTACGTCAATCTTCATCGTGCATAGTATGCGGTTAAGGCATGTCTGGTTTTCAATAGATCTATTGGCTAACGAGAACCGTTCCATGGCCCGTTATCACGGCCTGTGTGATTCTACCTCACACCCCACTATTAGCACCATAGAGTGGGGATCATTATTTGGTAGCTCTATTCCTAATAGAACATGACCTTAACTGTGCGCTATGCCTGAATTAGCTATTTGAGCCAATATCGAGCACTTTCACATACGTAGTTCACATCACATGACCGTTGAAGTAAAGATAGGTTGAAAGATGTGTTAGCCCAATGATCTTATTATTGTATTATGGCCTGCATGATTCTACCTCATGCCCCACTGATATTAGTAATAAGTTAGGGTCATCAAATCTATTGTTGTTTCTACGGCCTGCAAGATTCTGCCTCATGCCCCACTAGTCATAGCGATAGATGAGATCTAATATGTTCATTAGATTTATCTTTATTAAATCGTAAAATGATGAAGGATTACTTCTTTATATAAAAGGGATTCGGTTACTTGCAGTCATTGGCTTACCATAAATTGATTATTGTTGACATCCTATTGCCATTGACTAATATTTGTCTAAAATAATGAGATTCATCCTAAACGATAACCTATTTTTCTTACACAACCCCACGAGCTTTAACCGATTTATTCTCATGAATATGCTGGAATCGACTATTTAGTCAATCTCCTTCCATATCGGCTCTCAGAGCCACACATTCGGGACTGTCTGGCAACACCGGCATGTTTCGCCTTAAATTACTGATTAGCTTTCTCTCCTTGTCAATTGCAGGGTCAAATTGACTGGCACGTCTTAGGAGGAGTATGTAGGATCGACCACCCCTGCATTGAAGCCAGGTGAATCTACAACTCCATCGAGTAGACCCTTCCGGCTTGCTCATGTGCCCTCAGCACATGACAAAATTTCCATGTTGACGCACGTTCTAGCATGCTCGGTGGGACCCCACAATCGTCATGGTGGTTTACAACAACAACATTCTTATGGTGCATTACGAAGACCTACCTGATGGAGATAGAAATGTCATCAACAAAGCTATAGAAGAATTTTAGAATAAGTGTTTGTTGTCCTACACCAAAACACGTGACAATACAATTGTTTAGAAATATCCACTGCCAAGAGTTCTATTGCATGGGTAGACAGATGTAGATGAAGCTAAAGACAGGCGTTTCTTCATGGAAGCTATAAACAAATCTGTTAGTGATGCCATATCAAGCCATAATAAAGCTTTGTTGGACACATTCCACAACACCATGAAAGAGGTGTTTCATGGATTTCCAGTTGGTCAAGTTAGGCCAGCTTATTACAACATTCCTCATCCGTCAACCTAAGGGACTAATCAAGTCGGTACCAGCCATCAAGAAGAAGCACCAGCTGGTAATGATAATGTCCAGGCAGTTCAGAGTTCATCTAAACAAGCTCAAGGTACTACTATGAATCAGATATAATATAATCCTAGATCGTTAGTGTAGCATGTGCAACAGCCGATGGGACAAGGTCAGAACCAGGTGATTAATTTTGGCACATCGGGCCACATACCATCGTCGGCTCAAAAAATAGCACCATCAATTCAAAGGATCTGTAGAGATATAGATCTTCATGTCTATAACCAGAGACTTCAAGCAGCAAACTAGCAAATGACCTAGCAGATAGAGATTCCACAAGGATATCATTATGGCACAGATTATAACACTCTTCACATGATTCTGAATCTAGGGTATCAAGGCACATGGGATTTCAATCCATAGATGGGTCAACAGGTGCAGAGAAATCCAAATTCACATGCTGATGAGTTGTTACTAAAGGTGACCGAGATGATGAAGAATCAGTTCGGTCTGAAGCCAAAAGGGCTAACCTTTTCGTACAAATGCCCATATCCAGAATGGTATGATTTGGTCGCTCTTCCTGCAAATTACAGGCTTCTAGAGTTTGCTAAGTTCACTAGCTAAGATAGCACAAGTACCATAGAACATGTTAGTCGGTATCTTACACAATTGGGCGAGGCATCAGTTGAGGAGGCCCATTGAGTTCATTTCTTCTCCTTGTCACTATCAAGGCCAGCCTTCACTTGGTTTTCATCACTACCAGTCAACTCCATTGCCAATTGGGCTAACCTGGAAAAGAAATTTCATACATATTTTTATACAGGGACTAGAGAAAAGAAGATTACTGATTTGACAACTATAAGGTAGAAAACTAACGAATCAAGCACTAAGTTTCTTCAGAGGTTCCGAGAGACTAGGAATTTCTGCTTCTCATTAAACTTGGCTGATGATCAGCTAGCTGCTTTGGCCGTTCAAGGGATGCTGCCAACATGGAAAGAAAAACTGCTAGGATAAGAATTTGACAACTTGGGTCAATTGGCTCAATGAGTGGTAGCACTCAATAGCCAATTCCAGAGTATGCACAGAGATACCCGATTCCAGAAGAGTACCATAGTGGCCAAAGCTTATAATCCATACTCAGTCGATGATAGCTATGAAGATGAAGAAGAAGAGGTTGCCATGGCTGAATGGAATTGGGGCAAAAAGATAGTAATGGTACCAAATCCTCGAGAAGAGGAGTCGAGGAGAGCTATGACTTTGACGTCACAAAATCAGACAAGGAAGACTCAAATTTGATACACCTCAGAAAATAAAAGTTGATGATAATCCTTTCTCAGGAGATCAAAACATGGTCAATGCTAGGCTACTCAAAGGAAAGACTAAGGTCCTAACATCAACCAAATCAACAGAAGCTAGAACAGTCGATCCCGAGAGGCAAATATCAGCCGACGAATACAGGGAAATTAAAAGACATCGCGACAAGAAAAAGAGCCGATATGAGCAAAGAGAAACGTCAAAAGAAGAGGCGATGAAGCCATGAGTTACATCTTGAATTCTAGTGAATAAATGACAGTGGCAGAAGGAAAAGGATTATCAGCATTGGTTAGAACAGCAAGAATACCAGCGTTAATAGGAAAAAGAGAGGCATGAAAGAAAGCAAGCTGAATCACATTGGAATTGACCTTTCTTCAGACATTGCTGGAATGAAGGTTTGAAGTTGTCTACCAAGAATGATTGTCTAGAGTGCAGCGATCAGTATTGGGAGTTTAGGCAATCTCAAACCAATCGCGGGTCTATCCATGCTCAAGATGTGTATCATCATAATAACATGGATCGATGCTTAAAAAATGGAAGTGTTCATAATCGGCTTGGAAAAAGAGTTGTTGATCAAGACTGGGCTAATTATGAAGAAGGCAATGAAAGAACATATGTTTGGCAGGAAGGCCAATGGTGTTCGAAGGTTTGACAAGAAGCCAGAAGAGATGGGTGCAACGCCTAAGGAATAGAGAGTTGGAACAGGCTCAGGCATCCAGTAAACCTCAAGTATGGCGTACTAAGCAAATAGCCGATAGAAAGCAACCATCAGCTAATATTCAAATGGCTTTTCTATTGCCATCAGAATTTAGAGCTCCAGAAGATCAAGAAGTTTATTTGGATTTCGATGAATCAAAGTATGAAGAGATAGTTGCCAAGCTGACAGTTATACAGCAAGCAATATTTGATAAACTAGTCAAGCATCGGCGCTTAAAGGCTTTATATGTAAAAGGTTTGGTTGATGGGAAGCCGATGAACAAGATGTTGGTGGACAGAGGTGCTTCTGTCAATCTCATACCTTACACCACTTTTTGCAAGCTTGCCAAGGGACCAGGAGATCTAATTGAGACTAACATGATGCTTAAGGACTTTGGGGGTAATGCGTCTAAGACCCGGGGGGCAATGAACGTCGAACTAACAATCGGGAGTAAGACTCTGCTCACCACATTCTTTGTCATCGATGGAAAAGGGTTGTATAGTTTGCTCCTTGGTTGTGATTGGATTCATATGAACTGTTGTGTACCATCAACCATGCATCAGTGTTTGATTCAATGGCATGGAGATGATGTCAAATTGGTCCGCGCTGATGAGTCTATAAGTATCGCAACAGCCGATCTAGTCTTTTGGGAGCTAGGAGACTTCGAATGCTTTTCTAGCAAGATATGGGAAGGAGGCTTCATTAAAATCAGCAATGAAAGCCAACAGCCGATGCAAGCAATTGGCTCTGAGAGTTTGTTTTAGTAAATAGTCACGGCTCCACGTCGGCATTGGATTAAGGAAGAATAGGCACTGGTCCTATAGATGGGCTTAGGCCGACGTATGTGAATGCTAAGTTGAGTCATAAGTGCAATTCAGAGTTGATAGATCTATTAAAGGAAGTTCTGTTTCACTTAATGAAGTGTTTGGCCTAGATTGATCGATCGTTTAACCTTTAGTATGAAAAATTCTAGTACAATCTATCAACAATGGTCGACAAAAAATATTTAAAGGGATGTTATCCTAGCATTTGATCAACACTTGATAGCCGATTTATTTAGTCATCGGCTCTAATAGCCGGTACCGGAAGGTATCGCCTCTAGTTCAAAAAATAATAATAATAAAGATCTTTGAATATATAAAAGCCGATACACTATGTATCACCTCTAGAGCAAAAACAAAAACAAAGACATTCATGACACATACAGGGGCATTGCATTGAGATACATTCATGAAAGAATAGAAGGTTTCATTCATTAGTTTGCCCTAAGTACAGACTAATCGAAGACCTTGTTCACCACATCCAGAGCAGATGTGATGTCCATGATGGCCTCTGCTGCTATGATGAATTCTTCCATTAGGTCCGCATGCTCCTCGGGGCTATCACCCATCAGGAAGCTAGTCTCCATGCCATGGAGCTCATCCCCTATCTAGACTTGCACTATGGTCAGCGCCACGGACGTGCCATGATGAACGCTGTGGAGGGCGATCTCCTAAACACGGGTCAAGATATCTTGGAGGCGAGCATTGATGGGGGAGCCCCAGGCATTGACGGCATCCACAGCCATGTTCGCCGCTAGTTGGAGGGACTCCAACTACACTGTCAGGGCTGACAATCGTAGAAAATAGAAAAACTATCAAGATAAAGATAGTGGAAATCAGAATAGAAATGTTCATGGAGCTCATCTTACCCGCCACTATGGCATCAGACTTAGCCAGCCATGCTCGAATGACACTGGCCTCCTCCTCGGTCGCATGAAGGGCCACTTGGAAGACCCAAGATGGATCTCAAGCTAGTTGTTTTTCCAAGTCACCTCAGAATAGTGATCCTAGGCCACCCTCCACTCTCGGAAGAAGCGCCGGACATCGTCGCTATTGTATGAGTCGGAAGAATCCGATGACGAGGCCGGCATGGAAGATGTAGCGTCAGAGGGCTCATCGGCCCTAGGAAGAGGACGAAGACTGTCATTCAAAACGAATCTATAGACAAATTAGAATAGTTCATCATCACAAGCAGAAGATGTCAATCTCACCTCATGCATCGGAGGCACTGATTCACCAACATGTTCTCCTCCAGAACCTCCTCCACCATGTGCTTGCTATGGTTCTCCTCGCCAGCCATGAAGTTGATTGGATCTACAAGAAGGGAAGGAGGCCGCTATAGAGTTCTACAAGGGCAGAGAAAAGCAAAGGAACAAGAGCGGTTGCGAGTGCGGATGTGTTAGAGGTCGGAGCCCTCAGCTGGTATTTGAAGCCACGGAACAAAGAGGTGGACGCCTTGGGACATGCAAAAGGCAACCGCAATTAATAGGAGGCGAAGCGTCACCTCGCTAATGCCGAAGAGAATACGACACCGGGTGACTCAGGATGGAAGATCGAAGGGTTCTCTTAATAAAAGCCGTGTTTTCAGACCTCCATGGGATTAAGATTGGGAGTCTAGAATCCGCTCTTTAGCCAAAGCAAAGAAAGACATAGTGAGACAATAGAAAATATGGTTGTCATTGGTTCTACACAAGACATATGTTGACACACGAGTTACAAGTCTAGAACATCTTGGATCGCTTTCAACACTTCTAGCCGAATAGCATCAACTTCTGTGATCTATTGTTTGTCTTGTTTGGCTGATCCAGGAATGCTCTCGAGGCTACTTTGGATGGCTCTGCCTTCTCTAACCTTGGCCAGCAGCTTTTGTTTCTTTTGTTGAATGGCATCAGGTATTTGAGCCAGGGTGGACTTATGATGATCAATGGTAGCCTTCATGTTTTCTAGCTCCTTCTCAAGTTCTACACGCCTGGCTTCCAATCAAGACAATTCTAGGTCAATACTGAGGGAGGAGCTCTTCAAGTGATCAATCGACTACGATAGTTCTTTAGCCTCTTGCTTGTTAGAGTTCCCCTTGGCCAATAAAGTTTCACGATCAAATAGATTCCTCTGAGCCTATTTCACCTTCAGGACCTGATCTTCAGAGATAGAAAAGGGAGACAAGACTCTAGAGAGAACTAGAGATGTATTACCCTTGATGGTCAAGAAGACTATATGCATTGGATCAGTATCTTGGACCAAATCGGCTATGTTCTTCTCAAACATTGGCAGAACATCTCTTAGCTAATTTCTAGTCTCTTCTGGCAAGGTTTCCTTGGAGGAAGTGGCTGATGAACTGATTTCATCTCCATCAAGATACTCCTCAAGATTCAAAGAGTAGCTCAAAGGCTGGAAGATTGAATGCCTATATTTAAAGAGAATCCTAATTAAGAGGATTGGATCAATTTATGATGAAATGAACGGTGAGATGAACGCAATACCTTTTTTGTAATAGCCTCTACCTGAGGAGAAGGGACATCTGATGATGCACCAATAACATTTGATTAAATTGGCTCTGAGCTTTCAACAATGGTATCTGCAATGTCAAGGGAAATTTTAGTTCATAATTATTGTAGAAGAATCAAAGGGACATATAACTTCCTTACCATTAGTTGCACGTTGAGCTGGGGAATCAACAGTCTGAGTATCGACAGCAATAGGATCACCTTCGACACTGATAGGATCATTAAGTGGACTGCTAGGCTCCTACTCTTGCATGGGTGTTTCCTTAGGAAGTATCTGGCATGATAAAGAGTCAGGTGAAGGATGAAAACCGAGTAAGTCAACTCCAGCAAGCGTCAAGGATAAAACTCACATTTTCTGTTGTTATGGAAGCATCGGTTATTTCAACCAAAATCGGCTCCTTTTGAGGATCAACCGATGGAGGCTCAGTTGGTGCTGAGTCAAATGCCTAGGATAGTAGTTCCACACCTAGGACAGGTTGGGATGCAATGCTTGATAACTATGAAGGAACAAGATCAGTAGTTGAACAACATTTTGAGAAGGAGATGAATTGCTTACCTAAGCAGCTGATGGTCTCATTCTACAGAGTCTCTTCCTAGTAGTGGTCTTCTAGGTTGTCCCTTGAGCTGCCTTGCGCTTTGAAGATTGATATGTCATGATGGTGGAGGCAGCATGGGTTTTCATCAACTTCTTCAGTGAAGGTGCGACAGATCCCATTCTTGAAACTGGGCATGGTGGTTGATAATCTATAGGATGCCCCTTTCTATCCAAGCTTAGGGGATCAAATTTAGCATCCTAAAAAGGTTGTTAGAGCAGTTAACAAGAGGACTCATCGAATAATTTTCTCAAAAAGAGATGGAAAGTTACCTCATTGTCAGAAGCGAATTCCTCGTCTAGAGCACAAAGGGTGGACTAACCCATAGAAAAGATGGGAGCACCATTCTTGCCACCAGGAGTCAAAAAGAGTGGAAGAGAAGCTAACCTTGATCCAATCATGCATGCAAAGAGAGGGGAGATCTGATCCCAATTAGAAGACTCTAGAAGCTTCCATTACCTCACTGATATCTTCTCTTGGCTTTAGTATGTTTTCGAAGAACAATTGAGGGGGAAGTTGACCAAAGCTGAACTGATGAGCTATGAAGGATGGATAATAGAACTCATAAGTTGAAAGATTGCCTAGAAGGAAGGAGCCTGTGGCCATTTTTCCATGACCATGGTGAAATTTGGCTAGAAGAACACAGGGTTTGATAAAGGAATTAAAGATTGCAGCCGCTGTCTTGTCCGAACAGCCTAATTCAAATTGGAATTTGAATGGGAAGATCAGCTCATCATTCTCATCCTCATTATATGGTAGCCAAGTCAGGATGCCTGCATCAAACTCTATAAAACTTTTTGAAGAGATGGCCAATATTGTTACCGATTGTTATGGCTGATGCAACCTCCCCATAGCTCATGCACTGATGGGTTCTTCCTTCCTTGCCTCTATATTCCACATCAAAGTTGGAAGAGGGGAAACTCAAACTTTTGAGATTAGGCCTTATGATCTTGTGCATGTACAGGTTGAGCCACATTTGTATCAACCACCAAGGGCCACTGATAGTGTGCACTGGTTCGTTCTTCAACAATTGGAAGCTACCTAATGCATCATATGATAAGTAGCCCCTAGCAGATACTTTCCAAGAGGGATATCCTTGCCTACTGCCAAATGCTCTGCCATAAGCTTATGATTGTAAGTCGGGCCACAAGATGACCCACAGAAGATGAATCTCTACAACCACATATTCAGAAAGGCCACATGTTCCCTTTCACTGACAGTTTATTCGTCTCCAATATGGTTTAGAATATAACTTGCCCATCCGACGCAATCTGATATTTTGGCTAATTTCTTGAACCAGCACTCAAGTATTCATAAGGCTGCATTGGTCTAGTTATTCTAAGGCTGATCAACATATGAACATTGGCCAGGGTAATGGTCATCAGGCCATGACCAAAAATGAAACTGTTCAGAGTATTGGACCAGAAATAAGATGCAGAAATCAAGAGTGAATCATTCCTTTCCATCCTAGACAACGAGAGTATCAAACATTGATTCAAATCATACACCTCCCAATCTCTAGCCTTTTTCTCGGATACCCTACGAAACCACCCCTTGGGCATTTTTGGCCAGTTTCTGAAGGGAGTTTTGATATTCCAGGAAGACAAGTCCACTATAGACTATTTGAAGGGGATTTGGTTGGTTTCTTAACGGATTAAATAAGATGGATCAGGATCACCCATAGGCCTAAGGAAATAAGCATTGGAAGTAACAGCTGATGGAATCAAGATTTTGTTCCTCATTTCCTAGAAATCGGATGAAATGAACATGGGGACAATGGAAATATAGGGTAGCGACCGATATTTTGAGAATGGGAATTTGAAAGCATACCTCAGAGACATGCTCGCTGGTCGCCATTAAAACCAAAGTAGATTTGAATCTGAGGAAGACTGCTTGAATAAAAGCTTGACAGGGCGGAAGATTTGCTAGGGTTGAAACCTTGGTCATGGCGGCGTCGACTGTTGAGATTTGCTTGAGAAAGAAGGGGAAAGCAAACAGGCCGAGTGAGTTGGAAAAGATACTATTGGGACATTATATAAGACCCGGCTCGGGAAGTCAGGAGTCACGCATATATCTCGGGGCAAAACTATTGTGGCGTGGTAAATAGATAAATAGGAATTTTGGAATAAAATCACTTTTATCCCAAAATTGGGGGGCATGTGTTTACACCAAAATTTGGAGAGAAAAATACGGGAACTCGAAGCTTCCAAAATTGTGTCGATCAAGGAATCGATTGCATAACGATCGATATCAGCTGATTCAGATACGACTTTGGAATCAGATTGCTTTGGATGATGTCAGCAGATAGCAATGATGAGCTACGGTTGGCGCCAGAAAACTACATATCAGACTCTATAAAAAGGGAAAGATTAGGGTCCAAGTTATCTTAAATTAGGAATGTTTTCTTCTATGCCAAAAATTGTAATGAGTCATGCTCGAGTAGGATTCATGTTTAGGATTCGGGTACAAATTTTGGACCCCGGCCATTGTAAGAGGACATAATCAATCAAATACAAGTTCCTTACTTTTTTTGGCTCTAGCCACCCCTTAGGAGTAGCAGTAGAGTAGATCTCGGTGAGTTCTTCAATGAGTAGGGCTACATCGGTCTGGCCGACCTTCGGCTTGTCTATAAGTACCGTCATGGCTCATACTTCTATTCGTACGGATGCATCAATCTGATCGACCTCCACTGCGACTCTGGTATAAGCTAGTTATTGACTCTTATTTAGTTCAAGTATGGCTGCTTTGATTCGATCAACCTCCATTGCTCGAACTAGATTAAGGTCAAGTTATCGGCTCTATCTAAGGGTGGTGTCCTTCGGATAGATTCATTAAGTTACCGATATTGCTTATTGCTTTCATTATTTATTTAATTATAGCAATATCACTTTGCCCGATTGGGATTGATCTAGATCAGCCTTATATCCTGTTTAACCCATCGTTTGTTAATCTAAACTGATCTAATCTGCATCTTAAATGATGAGTTATATTTTATCGGTTGTTTTTACGTCAATCTTGATCATGCATAGTGTGTGGTTAAGGCATGTCTGGTCTTGAATAGATCTATTGGCTAACAAAAACTATTCTATGGCCCATTGTCATGGCCTGTGTGATTCTGCCTCACACCCCACTGTTAGCACTGTGGAGTGGGGATCATTATTTGGTAGCTCTGTTCCTGATAGGACATGACCTTAACAATGCGCTATGCCTAAATCGGCTGTTTTAGCCGATATTGAGCGCTTTCAGATACACAGTTCACATCACAAGACCATTGAACTAAAGATAGGTTGAAAGATGTGTTAGCCCCAAGATCTTATTATTGTATTATGGCCTGCATGATTTTGCCTCATGCCCCATTGATATTAGTAATAAGTTAGGGTCGTCAAATCTATTGTTGTTTCTATAGCCTGCATGATTCTGTCTCATGCCCCACTGGTCATAGTGATATATGAGATCTAATATGTTCATTAGATTTATCTTTATTAAATGGTTAAATGATGATGGATTGCTTCTTTATATAAAAGGGATTCGGTTACTTGCAGTCATTGGCTTACCATAAATTGATTATTGTTGACATCCTATTGCCATTGACTAATATTTGTCTAAAATAATGAGATTCATCCTAGATGATAACTGGTTTTTCTTACACAACCCCATGAGCTTTAACTGATTTATTCTCATGAATATGCTAGAATCGACTATTTAGTCGATCTCCTTCCATATCAGCTCTTAGAGCCGCACATTCGGGACTGTCTGGCAACACCGGCATGTTCCGCCTAAAATTACTGATTAGCTCTCTCCTTGTCAATTGTAGGGTCAAATTGACTGGCACATCTTGGGAGGAGTATGCAAGATCGACCACCCCTGCGTTGAAGCCAGGCGGATCTATAGCTCCATCGAGCAGACCCTTCTGGCTTGCTCATATGCCCTTGGCCCGGGATGAAATTTCCATGTCAACATAGGGATATGGCAAGGGGCTAGCATCACCCTCGCTACCATGTAGCTATGGACCAGGGTGAACCTCCATCGGGTGGTGCCTGGGATCCCAGAGCATGTCCGGCCAGAAGAGCGAGCTGAGCTGGTTAACAATTTCACTGCCGCCACAGACATCACCGTCACTGCCATGAATGTAGAGGAGGTCATCCATGATGATGGCTAAGAGCCCTGAGGTGTGCTCGGGGTTCATGGAGAATTTTTAAGTAAAGATGTTTCTTTCAATTCGAGTACCAAAATTTGATTCTCCTGTGTGTTGTCGTCTATCCGTGACCGTCGTTGGTCTGATCGTTAGAATGCCATGGCCACATAGCCCTACCTAGGGATCGACCAGTGAGGCTTGGTTTAGCATGACCCCATTTTTGCAACCTATGCATTGGTAAAATAGGTTCAGCGGCATCGCACCCTTCTTCATTTTCCTTCAGGTTGTACGAGAGTCTTCTTTTCCTTGTTTCTCGTGTGGTGCAAAGCCATGCCCTAGTTTAGTTATGGTAGTTTGGCTTCTTGCAGTCCCCTATCATGCATAACCTAGTGTTGTATTATGATGTCAAGGTGTCCACGCTAAGGCGGCGCCGTCCTCAACATTGCCCTAGGTCACGTGTTGGGGAGGCTGTGCGGTGACACCTCTGTTGTGAATGGTGCCACCGCTTGTAGATCGGGAACGAAGTGCCTACCATATGGTGCTCGTTCTAGGCCTCTAGTATGTGATGACCCTTGTGTAAGGGTGCTGAATTGTGTGTGTGTCCTTTTGTAAAGAACTTGCTTGGGTTTTATGTGAATGAAGTGTGATTGGCATATTCGCTTGTCATTATGCCATTCTTTTGCTTACTTTCCATTCAAATTGGAATGTGCTTCATCCCCTTAGATTTGTGCCCATGGATGCATATCTTAACTTGGGGGGTTGGTCCATGGGGCTAAAATGTGTGTGATTTGTTAGAGTGACAGAAAGGCGAAGGATGATCATAGATCTGGTGCGATACGGGAAGAAACGACATGAGTCCTTCCTTTCGCTCCCCTGATCCTGAGCGAATGGGTTTCCCATTTCTTCCTAGGCTTATGCATGAGCGCCTAGCCTTGCCTAGAAACTAGTCCATTGGGATAGCCAGGGCATCCCAAGCGAGGGGTCAGGACGCGGGTTACCGTCTCGTCATGGTGTGGGGAGCGATTAGAAGACGCTCAGGAAAAGGGTCACTAGGACAGTGACAAGCAGTGCTATGTCGTGGGGCATATGTCTGCACCCTTTGTGTGAGTCCTCCGTGAGTGACTCATGTCCAGCTACTAGCGTGAGATGGAGTGGGTCACTCGAGGATCTAAGTGGCTCCTAGATGGAGTGCTCGAGCGCACTGTTCCATGGTTTGCTTAGCAAGTTTGTCGTGGTTTTCTGAAATGAGGAGTGAGCCTACATGTGTATGTGGACATGTTTGGGTAGAGCAGCTAGAACCAGAGATAACGTTACTGACAGATGTGCCAAAAGCCATTGTAGATCTTGTTGTCGTAACTTAGGGCGTGTTAAGCCCCCAAGCATCTGTTCACGGTGGAGTTGTTGCTCGAGGTGCTGCAAGCTCCCGAGCACTTGCTTGCGCTGGAGCTATTGTGGTCCTTGCGTCGCGAACTGATGAGGTCACTTCTCCACCACTTTGAGTGGTTGTAGCTGGTGAGGATCGACCCCTTAGGTAGCCTTGGGCCATTCCTTACCGGCTCGATATCCTCGAAGGGCCTGTGAGCCCTCGAGGGGAGCTCATGTGTTCTGGTGCTCGAACCCTCTCGGTGCGATGACAATGTTGTTGTCATGTCCTCGCCTCTGGGTGAGTGTGGACCAGGTAGTGGCTGATGATGAGCATTGACCCATTGGTTCGGGTGATCTCATGATTCCCTAGAGGGTTGTGGCATCATGGGCCATTCCTCGTGCGAGTTCACCATGAGCCATGGCCATCTGGCTCCTTGGGTGGAAGTCTCGATCATGGCTGGTGATGAGAGAATGCCCTAGGCCCCCTATGTAGGTAAACTCTGGGATGCAGCCCCCGTAGGCAGTTCCGATAGTGCGCCCACCATAGTCCACGAAACCTGGATTCCTAAGGTGGAGGTCTAGGCCATGGACAAGGGCAGACGCGGGTTGTCGTAGAACCGACCAATTTATAAGAGCACAAGTACAATGGCAGCCCACAAGCAGTCACACTATCATACTTGAGCCCATATAAACCTGGTAGTCCATTGAGTACCATGACAAGTCACGATTAATGATCCACATACAACAAAGATTGTACATGATTCAACATACATGTCATATGTTACATAAAGTTCATAGATATAGTTCATTCGTTAGAGTACAGAATAGGGTTATTACAAACCAAGTTCGGTAGATAGTAGCGGAAGCAAATTAAAGTTTGAAACTAGTATTTGCCAACATAGTTCAAATATAGTGCCAACTCATGATTATAATCCACAAAAGCATATAAGAAGGATTATTAAAGATGCCTGCCTAGGACTCACTCCTCATCCACGATAGGATAGAAGCAATTCTTGCAATAGCTGTGATAAACGGTACCATCTGCAACAATGAGAATAAAACCCTAAGTACAAGAAGGTACTTAGCTAGACTTACCCATCATAAACCAGAAATAAATTGACTCTAAGGATTATGCAAGGCTTGATAAGTGGAGGTAGCTTGATGACATTTTACATAAAAAGCGATTAACTCAGTTATACAATTATAATTCGGTCACCATGTTAATTATAGCTATTCTTCTCTAGATTAGCAACTAACCTGTGCCAAACATATGGTATATCATTTAAGAGCATACAATAGTAACAATAGCTGGTGTAGTAATTCCATGTTTATCCAAACCATCACATTCCATAATACAATTACTATGATGTTGGAGCTAGCCAAGTTTCTCACTGTCTGGGAGAGATGGCGATTCGAATCGATTTCAACCAGCTGGGAATTTATTCCTAACACAAACCTAGGTAGACCAGATCAACGGTCACCTTAGGTCACCTTTGGTACAACTCAAGTCCATTTCGCAGGTTCGCCCAGCGCCGCATAATCAGGGATAACCGGTTGCCAGGACGTCTAGGCCTGGCCTACCCTTGGGCTCACATCTGGCTCCCCACACATCCTTACTACCATCCAAAGTGCGTGCTTTATAGAATAGGGCCCGGCCTGAGTTGAGCTACTCGGCTTCACGGTCGAAATGAGTTATCCGGCCAGCTAAGTGATAGGCATGCATTCAATCTTGTCAAAGGGCCAACAACGGTATGGTCCTTAATCGGCATAGACAGAATCACATGAGTCAACCTACACATAGACTCCGCTTGGCCTCCATTTGCATTACCCCATGGTTCTTTTCCACGATAGCAAATATAGCCAACCATGCTTCGGTATCCACCTATATCTCCCAGGTGACAGGAAATCACCCGACTTCTACCAGTCTAAGCATGGCTAAGCATATATTTGATCCTGGACCTACACAGGGTTAAAGGTATATGTAATCAGACAAGGTAGTGCATGCATCAAGTGTTTTCAATCAACTCTTATAACCTAATATATCAAATATAAAGGACTCAAATGGTATTTTGTAAAACATGGGAGACTTAGAATGCTCCAGGACTTGCCTTTGAGGAAAGAGGTTTTTCGGTGATCTAGGCAATTAGGGAGCTCTTCAGGAGTCTACTCCTCTTCTCTTGGAGCTGCAGCTTGGGGTGTCTCCTGCTGGTCCCCTTCCTCTTCTTCGTTGAACTCCAACAGCGTTATCTCTTCGATCGATCCTATATGCATGAGCATGGAATAAGATATCATGAATGCATATACACATATAATATGATATAACGTGATGAATGCATCCTCATAAGTATTTTCAATAGCATGGTATTAAAGAAATAATAAGTGCATCTTATTTTACTGAGTAGGTGCTTATCTCTTCTCTATTACTTAAGCAAACACTTCTGTAATCTATTTTTAGGACTACAAGAGTACAGCTAATTGTTTTGGCCCTAACTGGAGTTATATATTTCAAAATAATATGGTTGTGGACATTCTAGAAAGCTTATGAAATTGAATACAACTTTCTTTTAATACCCTTACTGCGATTGAATAGTTTTCTAAGTCAAACAATTCAGCTAATCAAATCTGTCCAGAGAGCAAGCATTTCAGACAACAAACTTCTAATAGCCATAATTCTTAAACCCTAAGGCCTATAACTATGAAAATTTAACACAAGGTAGATCAATAAGTTATCTACAACTTTGTTATTAACAAGTTTTATAGAAAATACCATTATCACCCAGAAGTTATCAACTCAACCAAAACTATGCATGCAGCCATCTAGTTGAATTATAAAGCAATAATTAATTAGTTGCATACAACCAATTGCTTCTAAGCCTTACTACTAACATCAACAGTTCATATGTATCACAAGCACCATAGAAAACATAATGGTCAAGCACAATTTATTTATTTAAATACCTTTATTAATTTAATTTGATAATTAGGGGAAATAACAAACATATACAAATTGCACAACAAATTCTCATAAAATTACAGTAGCTTTCAAATGCTCCCAATAGACTACTGTAAAAATTTCATACCATTTAAACATGCATAACATCCTCTACAAAAATGACAAGCTAGCAAGGTTTATTTTAGTGAAAAAAGTTAACACTATAGAAAAGTGTCAAACAATAGATTTTATATTTTTCTTAGCTTTATCATAGTGCCATAATACTGTACAAAAATTTCCATGGCAATATGTTACTTATTTTTATCACTATAAATTTACTTAGAAAACACCATTTATTAATAGATAAATAGAAAGACCCTATTTCACTCAAGTTTACTGCAAGTTTAGTATTTTTCCTAGCTATGTCAACACAAGACCAGAAAAATTGGAATCACAATTTTATTAGTTTCCTAGCTCAAGTTATACATTTTACAAGATTTCAAACATTCAAAAAGCACTTATCTAGCTATATTTTATTCACCTTTATAACTACAAAAAATAGTACATTTCATATTTTTATAAAACACTACACTTCATGAGGAATCCAACAAAATTTGGTTCACCAAAATTCGACACTTCTAGCTCTAGATATGATTTCCTAAAGTTAGCACAAAAATCTAGAAAAGAATAAACCAAAACCCTAACTGCACTCGCTGATGCCTGGGACCCATGGGTCAGCGAACCCCACTCGTCAGTGAACCAGAAATAGAGGAGCGGTTTGACCGGCACGAGCTCATCAACGGCGAGCTCTCCAGCAAAACTGACCCCACCTATGTGTTCTACTCACTAACCCGCATCGACTGGTACCGGCGGTGGTAGCGTGGATGCACTAGAGCTACCTCGTCGCCAGCCATGGCGGCACGGCGATGCTGCGTTGAGGTACGCTAGCTGTTACAGGCCACGGCAAGGCTCGGCGAGAAGTGCACGAGCTCCACGGTGACCAAGCGAGTATACCGAGGCTACCTAGGTTAGTGGAGATGCGCCGACAAGATCTGTCCACGTGCGCGGTGGTGCAGCGATGAGAGCATGGCGGCGCTGGCCGTCGTGTTCCATGCCAGTGAGGCAACTATTCATCATAGGGTCATGCTACAAGCTAGGACACACCCTATCCAAGCTCTAACATGAAGAAGATGAAGGAATGCATAAGAGAGCTGAGCAGTGGTGAGCTCGCCATGAAGGCGGCCATCGAAGCCAAGATTCTGGCGAGGACAAGAATGGTGATTTCGCCCTCACCGTGGCTTGTCTGGCCTTGCTACTGCGTCGAGGAGGTAGAGAGGAAGATAGCGTAGCAGTGGGTTAGCTGGAGGTGGCAATGGTGTGGTGGCATGGGTGCTAGGTGATGGCAGAGTAGTGCTATGGCTTGGCAGCGCTCGGTGCTTCCATGGTGAGCGCGAGAGAGAGTAATAGAGAGGGAGAGAATGCATGCGCGTGAGTGAAACGAGTGGCTCGGCTTCTCCTTAAGCGCAAGCCAACCCGCTGCAACGTGGGCTCGACGCCGGCCAGCGGGGGCCACATGGTGGCTAGGTTTTGTCCATGGTCAGCAACAACAGCGTGACATCACGGCCATCAGAGCACCAATGGCAAACCTGATAGCGTGATTTCAGACCTTCCAAGCTCCTAAACCACGGTGAATTTGTGCACGATGCTAAAACAAAAATTGTAGAGCTACATACCAGCTCCAACATTGTTTAAGTGATCATGGTCTAATTTGCAAAGGTCATGGAGTTAAGTCATCACAAAGTCAGGCACATCAACACTGTCAGAGTAGTTAGACTCAGAAAATTTTCGAAGTATGAAAAACAACACTAAATTGATTTTTGTGATCCAAATTCGAGCATGTTAGGAGCTGAACTAGCCTGTGACCCAAAAATAAAAGTTGTTACACTACTTGAGTTCTACAACTTTGTTTTAGGGTGCATAGCCATACAAAGTTTCAAAAGTGATGTTCAATTCCAGTCAAACATACAACTTGAAAATGATGATTTACACTATAGCTATGACTTAGAGACCAAACTAGACTTAGTCATGAATACCAAAGTTGTTCCTAGTGATAGTCTAAACATGTTTAAGGTATTCCTAAGGTTCCACAATCATTTTATACATTGATTACATGTAAACCCTAGCATATGTAAAGCACTTTAGTGACAACACATGCAATATAAGCAAATATAGAGATAATATTTGAAATACTCATGCTCATGAATGATCAATGATGCTTGTGCTCATGCAATGGTAAGGCTCAATGTAAGCTTAACACCTAGGGTGTTACACGGGTGTCGGCCCTTTGGTGGGGTTAATCATGTGGTTCCCTAGAAGGATGTGGCCGATCATGGCCATTCCTTGGGAGTGTTCATCGTGAGCCATGGTCCTTCAGTTTCTCAGATGGGAAACATGGCCATGGCTTGCGATGAGCAAGGGTACTAGCCCCTCTATGTGACAGAACTGCCCAATTTATACAAGATCAAGTACGGCTGTCCCCGCTTAACATGTTGACACGCGCATACTCTCACTTATATAAACTCGGTAGTCCGCCGAGTGTCACGCAGGACCTCGGTAAATCAACATCACAACCAAGATCACGTGATTAAGCAAATACACATCACATACGTAGAGTTGCAGCGGAAATAATATTACAAATAGATTCATAAATAATAATACAAGTTTGGATTTCAAAACCGATTAGTGAAAACAACATTGCTTTTGAAGGATTTCATTAATATGAGTTCCAAATACATTGCTATCATAAGTGACATCCTCAGATAAAAGCATATAGATGAGAATAAATATAGAGTCACCGAGCCCACCGGCGGTTAGCCACCATCTTCAACAGGCCGAAACCTCACCTGCAACATGGTGGGATAAACCCTGAGTACTCGAATGTACTCAGCTAGACTTACCCATCATAACCAGAAATAAAATTGACTCCAAGGAGTATGCAAGGCTTTATAAGTGGAGGTAGCTTGACAACATTTTGCATAAACAGCGATTAACTCAATTATACAATTATGATTCTGTCATCAAGTTAATTAGAACTATCCATCTCTAGATTAGCAACTATCATGTGCCAAACATGTGGTATATCTTTTTAGAGCATACAATAGTAACCATAGCAGGTGTAGTAATTCCATATTTATCCGAACCATCATCTTCCATAATACAATTACTACGATGTTGGGACTAGCCAAGTTTCTCACTATCCGGGAGAGACGGCGATTCGAATCGATTTCAACCAGCTGGGAATTTATTCCTAACACAAACCCAGGTCTACCAGCCACGGTAGCCTTATGTCACCTTTGGTACAACTCAGGTACACATTTCGTGGGTCCATACTGCGCCGCACAATCTGGGACACCAAATGCCAGGACGTTCAGGCCTAGCCTGCCCTTGGTCTCAGTCTGATCGCCCCCCAGAAGGAGCGCACAACAAAATGGGTCCCGGTCTGAGTTGAGCTACTCGGCTTCGTGGTCGGAACGAGTTATCCGGCCAGCTAAGTGATAGGCATGCGTTCAATCTTGTCAAAAGCGCCAACAATGGTACGGTACTTAATCGGCATAGACGGAATCACACGAGTCAACCTACCATCGACTCCGCCCAGCCTTGATTTACTTTTCAACCAATGGTTCTTTTCCACGATAGCAGATATAGCCAACCGTGCTCCGGTATCCACCTATATCTCATAGGTGACAGGACATCACCCGACTTCTACCGGTCTAAGCATGGCTAAGCATATATTCGATCTTGGACCTATACCGGTTAAAGGTGTAATATCTGGACAAGGAATGTACATGCATCAAGTGGTTTCATTCAACTCTTATAACCTAATGCATCAATCATAAATACGTAGTAAACATTTGTAAATTACTGGGAGACTTATAATGCTCCGAGGCTTGCCTGGGATCCGACATGAATCAGTCAAGTTAGCTTGCTCCATCTTGACGACGTCTCCACTCTAGGCATGCACTCCAGGGTCCTTCCATCCTCGGGATGGATCCACCAACACCATCTTCGGGTTTGGCTCCAACATCTCGTCCTTCACATGGTGCATCTAGCGTACCTAGATGAGATGCAAGATACAAGTGCATGAATATGAAGAATAGTACCATGAGACGCATCACAAATAGCAAGCAAGACAAGCATCGTTTACACTAAACACACTTAAGTACTTTGCGATGCTTAACTTAACATCACACAATCTATCATGCTAAGATAACAAAGAATATCATACATGGCACATAAGTCTCACAAGATCTCAGGTGTATCTAACTTAATTACCAAGGATGTGAACCACACCTAGCAACATGCAAAGCAAGTCAAGGTGAAGCAACAACTATAACCAGAATATGCCAATTTCTGGACTTGCAAACAGCAGCTTCATAAATCAATCATATCTGGAGTTTTATAAATCCAATGATATGAGACAAGACATTCTGGAAAGCTTAGGAAATTATCTACATTTCATCTTCAATCATCTCAGCATGATTCCCAAGTTATCATGACCAAACATGCTAATCTTTTAAGTCTGCGCAGAATGTAATCAAAATCAGATAGTAGACTTGTTAAGCATGCAACTCCTAAACTATCAGACCTAGGATCATGAAAATTTAACACAAGCAATATAAGATAATCATCTACGACTTTTGTATTTACCAAAACTACAGTAAACATCGGTTTCAACATGCAACTCATCACACTCTAGAATCAGTCCGGAAACTATCTAACATGCAATGTAAAGTAATAATACTTCTACTTCATATAATTATTCAAAATTTGACAACATAGACTCTACCACCAGTTTAAGCATACCAAATACAGTTAAGATAATATAATGGTGAAGTCCAAACTATTTATTTAAATGCCTTTATTATTTTATTTAGATATCTAGGTTAAATAATAAACATATATCAGATGTACTTCATAAATTCTCAAAAATTTACAGTGCCTTACTAATGCTATAAAAGGACTACTATAAAAATTTCATGTCATTTTACGAAGTAGAACATCCTATACAAAAATGATAAGGAAGCAAGGCTTGAAATAGCATAAATGGAAAATCCTATTGAAAAGTGTCAAGCAATAGATTTCTTATTTTTCTTAACATCCATATGGTACTAGTATTACCTCCAATAAATTTCATGAATTTTGGACTCATAATTAATTTATAAAAATTCATGCAAGGATTAACTATTTATAAAAGAAAAATCTATAACTATAGATCTACACATGCACTGGTCCTCAAATTTTTACCAGAGTTCACATATGCTAAGACTAGCTTACCACAAAAATTTCATAATTTTTGGAGCAAAGGAACTCCAGATATAAAATAAACAAATTTGAATGTATTCAAAAGCACATTTGAAATCCCTATTTAAATCTCCAGAAATTTCTACTATACATGTTAAAAACATATTTTTCCTAACTACTACACTTCCTAAGGAACACTACAAAATTTATTTCACAAATTTAGGAGCTACCAAACTAAAGATACAAAAATAACAAAACACATGAAATTAGGGTTTAAATCTGAAAAGAATGAACTAGCTTTCTAATACCAGTCACTGGCAACCGGGGCCCACCGGTCAGCCAGGCCCGCTTGTCAGCGACTGAAAATAGGGGAGGCGGTGCCGTTCGATGTGGCATGGCCCTAGCTCGTCGCTGGTGAACTTGCCGGTGGTATCGACTATGCCTACATGGTCTACTCATCCACCCGCACCCGATGGTGGCCTTCATATGGATGGAAGGAGCACCGAAGCACTTCACCGCCGACCATGGCGGACGGCTGTGATGGCACGGCGGGGCGGGACAATGGCAAAATGCCAGTGACGACCTCGGTGGCTCGATCTAAAGCTCGGACGAGCACTAGTGTACTACGGTGGACCTAGCGCATCAGCTATCGTGTGGAATGGTAGACTGCAATGGCGTGGCCACGACGACGGAACATGGTGGCGAACTCTGGCAAAAGCGTGTGCGTTGCTGCGGCTTACCAAGCTGGAACAGTGGGCAATGGGGGACGTTTGGAGTTGCTGGGGTGACGGTGGTGCTGTTGCGGTGGCAGAGGAGCAGCGAGGATGAGCTGTCATCGGCAATGGCGCCGGCGGCTCTTGGTGCGGGAATGGCTGCAGCAGCGGGCGAGGAAGAAGGCCGAGGAAATGAAAAACGGAGCGCGGAAGGGGTCGGGCGGGCGCTAGTGGGGTTAAGGCCGCGCCCAGGCGCGTCGTGGCCTGCGCGGACAGACCGGCGGCGACGCGCGGCCATTTTCCCGCGCCACGCGGCATGCCAAGCCTGCCGATGTTGGCCACTGAATGGCTTCGTTCAGTCGATACAGAGCAGCAAGCCGAGCCTGACGACATGTTTTGATGGTGAATTAACTGCTAAACCGAAGCTCCAAAGTGCAAACGATCTGAACAAAAATCATAACCCTAAGTACCAGCTACAACTTTTGTTAAGGGATCATGTGCCAACTCTCAACTAAACTCGAGTTATATCATCACAAAGATTGGTTTGTCAGGCTGTTAGAGAACTTGACTTAGAAAAAAAAATTGTTAAGTGTTGCAATGGGTGTTTTCTGATTTTTGTGATCCAATTTCAAACATGTTAGGAGCTAAATCAGTCCAAGACCCAAAAATCAAAGTTGTTCCTTATGTCAAACACTACAACATTGCTTTAGTGAACTCCTCCATGCAAGGTCTCTAACACCTAGTTCAACTTTAGTCAAACATGTCACCTTGAAATCATGATACATACTCAAACCATGGCTAAATGACCAAACTAGCCCTAGCCTTAAATACCAAAGTTGTTCATGATGATATCCTAAGCATGTTTGAGCAACTTGCAAGGCCATCCAATCATTTTATGCAGTGGTCACTCATTTTGTAGATTTGATCTTGAAACTTTCATCACCACTTAACATGTCATGTTTGAGTTTAAACCCATTGCTTAACTGGTGACAAACACCTGGGGTGTTACAGCCCTCCCCCCTTATTGGAATCTCGCCTCGAGATTCGATGCGAAAGACCTTTAAGGGAAGAGAAGCATGCCCTTCATTTTCCAATATCAGTGATAGCCTTAGGCTACATAACTTTGGAGCATCAGAGAGGCTAATTGGGTCAAGACACTTTTTGATACTTGCTCTTCGCAGTAAGTTTGGTCTGAAGAATTTTCTTTGTTGGTGTCCATAAAGCATTGTTACATTGGGAGGAATCCAAGATAGCATGGTCCTGCGTACTTCATCCTCGATGTACGAAGAGTGATACAAGCATAGACTAAATACTTGTAACATCTACTTCCCTAGTGGATATAGCACAGACCATATGGACTTTGCACTAGATCATAACCGCCTGAAGGATACTCGTTGCAATGGTTCCATGTGTGCAGTTCTCTTTTTCTGATGACCACACCGTATTATCTGTGTTCATTGAGTGAGCGGTGAATGTGATAGCTGACTCTATTGGCCCAATGTTCTCAATGATCATTCTTTAGGTAGCCTTTGGATCCAAGTTGCAACAGTGATCTGGGTTGAATCTGATGCAACCTCTTGGGTGAAAAACCTGGAAGGCACCAAAGAACAAGTCCGTATTATAAATCCTTGCTGAAGAAGGATGACAGCGAGGTCTGGAAGGCAACAAAGGTTGTAGTTATTCACCATCCGAAGAAATAGTACACTACTAAGCAGGTTGAGCATAATTTGACTTTATAGTGCAGTGGCACAGTAAGTTGATTTGACTAACACTATAGCAAAACTAGCTTTGTTGAACTACATTGGACATTGAAGCCTCCTTTTCCAATCCAACGAGAATGACATAAGTTGCTCACTAGATGATCGACGTCATTACAGGCACAGTCACGTCAAGTAGAGTCACTTGTCTACCATCTCTTGTAGTCTATTAAGGTTCTTATCAATGATCTGTTCTTCAAAGGTTATCCTTTAGATGACTCCAGAAGGAAGTCCTATTGTATCAGGTTCGACATACAGATCTTTTGATACGATAAGGAGAGATAACCAAGGAGGAGCTCACGTGAAAATAACACATCGGAGCAGTTCTATAATGGATCATGACTAGAAACTTCGATACCTGTGCATGCCAAGCAGCACAACCTTGTGGCTGCAGTCCACAGGATGCCCTCGGTTTCGTCATGGCACCGTAGATCGCTAATCGTGGCACCATTACTGAACATACAACCCACAAGCATTCTCACGTAGCACAAATTTGGTTGCATAAGAGCAAGCACAATGAGAAGCACGGATAGCAACAAAGGTAGTCACAAGGTTAGGAGGCAACAAGGAGGCGATCTGAAGATCAAAACACAGCGCAAGAAAACATAGTCTAATTGCTAAAGACAACTAAGCCGGGGACTCTTGCAAAATTTCCAAATACGCCTTGTGTCCACCAAAGTGATTACCATAAAATGATGAACATGAGATTTAGTCTTGCCGAGCAGCAACATGAGATCAAGACTGATGAACATACAGAGACTTGAAAAAGTTGGAGACAAAACAACAGGATGCAAGGGACAGAGCCAATGCATTGACTAGGGATTCAGTTGATAAAGCAACGACATGACCTACGAGGAAAAGGTTCCAAAGCTAGGATAGATAGCGATTAGCATTGCACCAGATCATCTGTAGAAGAAGGAGCAATGAGGCTCGACAAGGATTTTAGAGCAAAGTCCTCCCACATAGGAGCGGGACAACCACGACACATGCAAGCGTTCAAGGGAACTAAACTTGGGCCTAAGGTCAAGCAAAGGCATGGATAAAGATCTTCGTAGCGCAACGTTCAATGGCTAGCAATCACGTGTACCAGCTCAGGCTCCTAAAAGAGAACTTAAATGGGAGACGACAACCAAGAAATTATCAAAACTTAGACGCCGTTCTAGGATAGCGCTCTTCAACACTCATATGCTTACCGAGGACAAAAGAGTGACAGCTACGGCACTACCTAGATAACGAGCATCCACACCTACATCCTAGCCTTAAACACGCCTTTTGAAACACTCAATCCAATTAGCTTAAATGACTATTACTAAGCACAAGGTTCGTTCATAATAAGCAGTTACCTAAAGCAACACTACTACACATATTATGCGAACATGGTAGTAAGGTACTGTTATCCTTTATTTCCTTTTTACAGAGTAGGTGGATATCTCTACAAAACAAGTTTTACTTACATTTAGCAATTTAGTTTTCAAAGGGGTGAACCTTTTACTAACTATTAACTTTGTCATATATTTCCTTTGGAAGCAAACATACAAGGCAAAGCTAATCACCCACTATCTTCAAGCACAGCTATTCAAGCGGCATGGAACAAGGCATTTTGTCTATCCTCACACAGGGAAGATAGTAACATCACATTGATCACAAGTTACTTAGTATTAGAACAAGGTGAGGGAAGCATATTTATGCACAAGCACAATCATGATGCATGCTCATCCTACTCGTCCTCACAAAATTGCCAGCCTAAGGCGGCAATCAAGTTCTATGTCGGTGGCATAACACGTACTTTCTCGATATATATAGCTAGTCGTCAGCTACATTCAATCTACACATTCGTGGTTAGCATACCTGCAGGCAAATTCATTGCAGCCCATCCCCACAAGAGATAAATAAGCACTTAATGAAAGCAGTAAACTAAGATACTCCCCATATATATATCCCCAGATATATATACTTCGGTATCCATAGCTACCCGACAGATATACCCACAATTAAGTACCTTCATATATACATGGGTGTAACATGTAAATATTCTAGTAACCACAGCTAACTCTTCCCTAGACCGACAGTTGGACGGTCAGGCTCTCACAACTCACACTTACCTGGGCGTAGAGGCAATTGATCCAGACATTACCATTCAAGTGAATGGCATCCATACAATAGCACGCCGTATGGACGATGAAAGTAAAAATTGTAATAAAGTACATCCCCCAAAGTTAGTACTTAGATAGCCACCTAATAGTCCTTAACTGGGCACAAAGGAGGATGTCGCTAGCATAATGTTGCAAATTAGTTTTAACAAATTTACCTGTAGCTAAAATTTTAGTCAAAATAGGCTTTTTAAAACAAAACTTTGTTTTGAAAACTAAGTACATGATAGTATTATGCTTAATCTCGCTCTGATACCAGCTGTGACAGAACCGCCCAATTTATACAAGATCAAGTACGGCTGTCCCCGCTTAACACGTTGACACGCGCATACTCTCACTTATATAAACTCGGTAGTCCACCGAGTGTCACGCAGGACCTCGGTAAATCAACATCACAACCAAGATCGCGTGATTAAGCAAATACACATCACATACGTAGAGTTGCAGCGGAAATAATATTATAAATAGATTCATAAATAATAATACAAGTTTGGATTTCAAAACCGGTTAGTGAAAACAACATTGCTTTCGAAGGATTTCATTAATATGAGTTCCAAATACATTGCTAGCATAAGTGACATCCTCAGATAAAAGCATATAGATGAGAATAAATATAGAGTCACCGAGCCCACCGGCGGTTAGCCACCATCTTCAACAGGTCGAAACCTCACCTGCAACATGGTGGGATAAACCCTGAGTACTCGAATGTACTCAGCTAGACTTACCCGTCATAACCAGAAATAAAATTGACTCCAAGGAGTATGCAAGGCTTTATAAGTGGAGGTAGCTTGACAACATTTTGCATAAACAGCGATTAACTCAATTATACAATTATGATTCTGTCATCAAGTTAATTAGAACTATCCATCTCTAGATTAGCAACTATCATGTGCCAAACATGTGGTATATCTTTTTAGAGCATACAATAGTAACCATAGCAGGTGTAGTAATTCCATATTTATCCGAACCATCATCTTCCATAATACAATTACTACGATGTTGGAACTAGCCAAGTTTCTCACTATCCGGGAGAGACGGTGATTCGAATCGATTTCAACCAGCTGGGAATTTATTCCTAACACAAACCTAGGTCTACCAGCCACGGTAGCCTTAGGTCACCTTTGGTACAACTCAGGTACACATTTCGCGGGTCCGTACTGCGCCGCACAATCTGGGACACCAAATGCTAGGACGTTCAGGCCTAGCCTGCCCTTGGTCTCAGTCTGATCACCCCCCGGAAGGAGCGCACAACAAAACGGGTCCCAGCCTGAGTTGAGCTACTCGGCTTCATGGTCGGAACGAGTTATCCGGCCAGCTAAGTGATAGGCATGCGTTCAATCTTGTCAGAAGCACCAACAACGGTACGGTCCTTAATCGGCACAGACGGAATCACACGAGTCAACCTACCATCGACTCCGCCCGGCCTTGATTTACTTTTCAACCCATGGTTCTTTTCCACGATAGCAGATATAGCCAACCGTGCTCTGGTATCCACCTATATCTCACAGGTGACAGGACATCACCCGACTTCTACCAGTCTAAGCGTGGCTAAGCATATATTCGATCCTGGACCTATACCGGTTAAAGGTGTAATATCTGGACAAGGAATGTACATGCATCAAGTGGTTTCATTCAACTCTTATAACCTAATGCATCAATCATAAATACGTAGTAAACATTTGTAAATTACTGGGAGACTTATAATGCTCCGGGGCTTGCCTGGGATCCGACACGAATCAGTCAAGTTAGCTTGCTCCGTCTTGACGACGTCTCCACTCTAGGCATGCACTCCAGGGTCCTTCCATCCTCGGGATGGATCCACCAACACCATCTTCGGGTTTGGCTCCAACATCTCGTCCTTCACGTGGTGCATCTAGCGTACCTAGATGAGATGCAAGATGCAAGTGCATGAATATGAAGAATAGTACCATGAGACGCATCACAAATAGCAAGCAAGACAAGCATCGTTTACACTAAACACACTTAAGTACTTTGCGATGCTTAACTTAACATCACACAATCTATCATGCTAAGATAACAAAGAATATCATACATGGCACATAAGTCTCACAAGATCTCAGGTGTATCTAACTTAATTACCAAGGACGTGAACCACACCTAGCAACATGCAAAGCAAGTCAAGGTGAAGCAACAACTATAACCGGAATATGCCAATTTCTGGACTTGCAAACAGTAGCTTCATAAATCAATCATATCTAGAGTTTTATAAATCCAATGATATGAGACAAGACATTCTAGAAAGCTTAGGAAATTATCTACATTTCATCTTCAATCATCTCAGCATGATTCCCAAGTTATCATGACCAAACATGCTAATCTTTTAAGTCTGCGCAGAATGTAATCAAAATCAGACAGTAGACTTGTTAAGCATGCAACTCCTAAACTATCAGACCTAGGATCATGAAAATTTAACACAAGCAAGATAAGATAATCATCTACGACTTTTGTATTTACCAAAACTACAGTAAACATCGGTTTCAACATGCAACTCATCACACTCTAGAATCAGTCCGGAAACTATCTAACATGCAATGTAAAGTAATAATACTTCTACTTCATGTAATCATTCAAAATTTGACAACATAGACTCTACCACCAGTTTAAGCATACCAAATACAGTTAAGATAATATAATGGTGAAGTCCAAACTATTTATTTAAATGCCTTTATTATTTTATTTAGATATCTAGGTTAAATAATAAACATATATCAGATGTACTTCATAAATTCTCAAAAATTTACAGTGCCTTAATAATGCTATAAAAGGACTACTATAAAAATTTCATGTCATTTTACTAAGTAGAACATCCTATACAAAAATGATAAGGAAGCGAGGCTTGAAATAGCATAAATAGAAAATCCTACTGAAATGTGTCAAGCAATAGATTTCTTATTTTTCTTAACATCCATATGGTACTAGTATTACCTCCAATAAATTTCATGAATTTTGAACTCATAATTAATTTATAAAAATTTATGCAAGGATTAACTATTTATAAAAGAAAAATCTATAACTATAGATCTACACATGCACTGGTCCTCAAATTTTTACCAGAGTTCACATATGCTAAGACTAGCTTACCACAAAAATTTCATAATTTTTGAAGCACAGGAACTCTAGATATAAAATAAACAAATGTGAATGCATTCAAAAGCACATTTGAAATCCCTATTTAAATCTCCAGAAATTTCTACTGTACATGTTAAAAACATATTTTTTCTAACTACTACACTTCCTAAGGAACACTACAAAATTTATTTCACAAATTTAGGAGCTACCAAACTAAAGATACAAAAATAACAAAACACATGAAATTAGGGTTTAAATCTGAAAAGAATGAACTAGCTTTCTAATACCAGTCACTGGCAACCGGGGCCCACCGGTCAGCCGGGCCCACTTGTTAGCGACTGAAAATAGGGGAGGCGGTGCCGTTCGACGCGGCACGGCCCTAGCTCGTCGCCGGTGAACTTGCCGGTGGTATCGACTACGCCTACATGGTCTACTCATCCACCCGCACCCGATGGTGGCCTTCATATGGATGGAAGGAGCACCGAAGCACTTCACCGCCAACCATGGTGGACGGCTGTGATGGCACGGCGGGGCGGGACAACGGCAAAACGCCAGTGACGACCTCGGTGGCTCGATCTAAAGCTCGGACGAGCACAAGTGTACTATGGCGAACCTAGCGCATCAGCTATCGTGTGGAATGGTAGACTACAATGGCGTGGCCACGATGACGGAACACGGTGGCGAACTCCGGCAAAAGCATGTGCATTGCTACGGCTTACCAAGCTGGAACAGCGGGCAATGGGGGACGTCTGGAGTTGCTGGGGTGACGGTGGTGCTATTGCGGTGGTGGAGGAGAAGCAAGGACAAGCTGTCGTCGGCAATGGCGCCGGCAGCTCTTGGTGCGGGAATGGTTGTAGCAGCGGGCGAGGAAGAAGGCCGAGGAAATGAAAAATGGAGCGCGGAAGGGGTCGGGCGAGCACTAGTGGGGTTAAGGC
This sequence comes from Miscanthus floridulus, assembly GCF_019320115.1. Lineage (NCBI taxonomy): Eukaryota > Viridiplantae > Streptophyta > Magnoliopsida > Poales > Poaceae > Miscanthus > Miscanthus floridulus. Next base: position 106,551,636 of record NC_089581.1, read on the forward strand.
CGCGCCCAGGTGCGTCGTGGCCTGCGCAGACAGACCGGCGGCGATGCGCGGCCGTTTTCCCGTGCCACGCGGCATGCCAAGCCTGCCGATGTCGGCCACTGAATGGCTTCGTTCAGTCGATACAGAGCAGCAAGCCGAGCCTGACGACGCATTTTGATGGTGAATTAACTGCTAAACCGAAGCTCCAAAGTGCAAACGATCTGAACAAAAATCATAACCCTAAGTACCAGCTACAACTTTTGTTAAGGGATCATGTGCCAACTCTCAACTAAACTCGAGTTATATCATCACAAAGATTGGTTTGTCAGGCTGTCAGAGAACTTGACTTAGAAAAAAAAATTTGTTAAGTGTTGCAATGGGTGTTTTTCTGATTTTTGTAATCCAATTTCAAACATGTTAGGAGCTGAATCAGTCCAAGACCCAAAAATCAAAGTTGTTCCTTATGTCAAACACTACAACATTGCTTTAGTGAACTCCTCCATGCAAGGTCTCTAACACCTAGTTCAACTTTAGTCAAACATGTCACCTTGAAATCATGATACATACTCAAACCATGGCTAAATGACCAAACTAGCCCTAGCCTTAAATACCAAAGTTGTTCATGATGATATCCTAAGCATGTTTGAGCAACTTGCAAGGCCATCCAATCATTTTATGCAGTGGTCACTCATTTTGTAGATTTGATCTTGAAACTTTCATCACCACTTAACATGTCATGTTTGAGTTTAAACCCATTGCTTAACTGGTGACAAACACCTGGGGTGTTACACTCTAGGTCGATAAACTCTAGGATGTAGCCCCCGAGGGTGGTTCTAGGAGTGTGTCCACTATGAGCCACGGGACCTAGATTTCCAAGATGGAAGTCTAGTGTAACGTCCCGCCTCTCCGAGGCCAGGCCCGCTTACATCTGGCAGCTCCTCTATGATATAGACTGCCCTCACAGACCAACACAAGTCTTTTCTGCGTACTTTGTCCTCACTCGTGCGCACCCGGGAAGAACTTCCTGGTCGGTCACCCATCGCTCTAGGCCAAGCACGCTTAACCTCGGAGTTATTTGCAGATGGGCTTCCGGAAAAGAAGTTATAACTTATTGGTATGAGTATTCTATTAATCCTGTTAAGCCCTGGGCCGGGATGTTATATCCTCACCCCCTTAAGAGATCGACGTCCTCATCGATCAATCCCAAGCCAGGAGCGTCCTCTCTTGGCCATGTCCGTGTGTCCAGAGCCAGTGCATGTGCCATGTTGTGTGACCACGACGGATCCACACCAGCCATGCGCACCATGCCTGCGCAACTATGACACACGCGCCCGTGAAACCGTGAGAGTCGGCTTTGATACCATTCTGTAACGTCCTGCCTCTCCGAGGCTTGGCCTGCTTACATCTGGCAGCTCATCTATGATATAGACTGCCCTCACAGACCAACACAGGTCTTTTCTGTGCACTTTGTCCTCACTCATGCGCACTCGGGAAGAACTTCCTGGTCGGTCACCCATCGCTCTAGGCCAAGCATGCTTAACCTCGGAGTTATTTGCAGATGGGCTTCCAGAAAAGAAGTTACAACATATTGGTATGAGTATTCTATTAATCCTGTTAAGCCCTGGGCCGAGATGTTACATCTAGAATGTGGCTGAAAGCGGACGTGGGCACTAGCCCTTTGGCACCGATGAACCCATAGTTTTCACTATGGATGTGACCATCGTAGGCCATTCCACCAGTGAGTCCACCGACAGTGCGAGGAGCCATCGCTTCCTTCCTTAATCAAATGAGAGTGCATGACTGTCCCCTACCGGGCACGCCAACTGTTGGTGTTTCGTAAATTAGACTAGTAAATTTATATGATTACTATGCTACTCTAGGAAGACGATGGTAGCATCCAATAGACATGAGGATTTATACTAGTTTAGGCTAGAGCCCTACATCCAGTCTTAGAGAAGATCAAGTGTGTGTTCCTCGCTTGAATGCTCTAAAGTTCTTACAATGGGGGTGCAAGAATGGTAAAAGAGTTGGTAGAACCTATGCTTGATGAGGGGCAGCCCGAAGAGAAGCTCCAGGAGTCTTGCTACTATGGATGGAATGGTAGAGGATAAAGAATCTCAAGATCTAACAAGGTGGGTGCCCTAGCTGCCCTTATATAGAGTTCGGGGTCAGGGCTTGATACAAAGAGGAGGTTCCCCCAATAGAAGGGTCATGAGTCTAAGGGAGGTCCTAACTAACTTGGCTTGCAAGCTACGCTATCTTCTGGTGTCCATTTGGGCATGGCTAACATCATGGTCTTATGGCCACGTTATGGCAGAGCACGACATGGAGCTACTATGGCAACCGTGGCAGGCACTGTAGGCGCATCGATGGTTCAACAACCATCTTGTGCAACACGGCATCCATCATGGTCTTCACCATCATCTCCAGTTTTCCTGAGATGTCATACCCATAGTAGGTAGCTACCCTGGGTCATTGTTTACTTGGTCACTTCATGGGGCTAAGGGCCACGACCCTGATCATTGGGGTTAGGGCCCTTTGCTAGCTCGAGAGGTCTCCAAGTTGAGACCCTTGTCATAGATCCCATCCTGTAGTGGGTGGGATCATATGCGTGTCCTGTCGGTCCATATTCGAATAGTGGGTTTCTTTCCCATTGCCATTGCTATGCAGTGCTATCTCATTAGTGCGGCGTGGCACAGGGATGGCGTCTGACCAGACCATGTTATCTGTTGTCCCCTTGGTCCTTGTGAGGTCAGTGCAGCGTGCCTGCTCTTGTAAGAGCAAGCATACTAAGCCATGCTCGATGTCTCCCCGTCCTGCCTAGGGGTCATGATAGGGGAGAGATCAAGCGTCTTCCATGTGGTTAAGGAAGGAGAAAGGGTCATGGCCAACCCTGGCCTAGGTGTTGGCTTGGTGTGCTTGTCCTAGCTAGGCCTTGGTCGTTTAGGCCACTATTAAACCAATGAGTTGCAGACCATGCAGCCTACCAACTAATCGGTGCCTTGAGACACCCTGGGGTCATAACCCCGATAGAATACAAAGGTAGAAATCCAAAGCAAAGTGTAGTTTTAGAATACATGTTCTCGCAAAGATTATACATGAAATCTCCTACAAGTCATTGTCATCTCTAGACATGTGATCTCTGTCACCACAGTTACTATCGTCACTACAATACTAGTTTCTAGTATCATCTTCATCCTAATCTTCATCCTCGCTGCCTTCAAATATGCCAACTGCTTCCCTCTTATCTCTTAGAAGGTCTTCTAAATTGGCTTGAATGATAGTGCCTTCTCCACCATGACTAGCTTTGTGCATAACCTGATCACCATCACCCAGCAGGACTTCATGCTCGTTGTCAGAACAGTGATCATCTTGGTACACTATAGGCTCCATTTCATTCATGTCATACATATCCCTATGTTCAAACTTCTGCACGACCTGCCAATCTTTGCCTAAGGAGGTGTCCTATAGATTAAAAATCATCCTTGCCTGTGTCACAAGAATGAAAGGGCCATTCTTGTACCAGAATGATTTAATGTTGATAAATCTATAATCTCCGTCATCATCAATGCTTGTAGACTTCATAGTGCCATCTAGATCGTACTAGTCACAGCGCACAACAACCACTGTCCTATGGCTTTGTACGCTAGAGTTATATATCAACTGAATAACTTCTCTAAGGACACCATAAAATTCCACTAATTGGCCTTCATTTGTGATGGCGGTCATGACACCACTATTCTATGTATGTGGGGATTTCTCACCGTCAACAGTGCTATACCTGACTCCATTAATACTAAAAGTTGCACAGACCCAGACTAGGGTATCAGGACAATATGACAGTGCATACAAACCTTCACTAACCTCTGTTGGTTTCTCTCTACATAGCTCCTCGATCTACACACAAACATGAAACTACCGTCACCACTAAGTTGTCATATAATTCTACCAATGATCAGCCTAACAGAACTAAATTATGCTAATCACGTACATGAGACTTAAACCACACTGGAAATTCTATTGCTAGCCTACTATCAACATCATCACCTACCCCTTGTTCCTCTAAAAGTTGTCTGTATATTCTATAGCACATATAAGCATTATTATTGATAACATTTCATACGTAATATTGGAAACAACAAATCAGCATATAAAAAATCATACTGCACATATGGTCCAACCTCATCGCAGTTATTAAGCACATACCAAGCTAGCTTATTGATTTTGGCTTTATCCTTGATGTCCTTTACCATAATCTGGCCAATGGGCTTGACACCATGCATGAAAATAGAGGTCTCACTAGGTGCTGGCCCATCATGTGACATATTGTCGTCCCGGTTATATCTTGTTTTAACATCGTCCATGAACCTCTCCCAAAATGCCAACGTCTCACTTTCTAAGTAAGCCTCCACAATTGATCCTTCAGGCCTGGCCCTATTTCTTAATAAATTCTTCAACGTGCCCAGTCATCGTTCTATTGGGTACATCCATCCGTACTATATGGGCCCTCTAGGAAGTGCCTTGTCAGGTAGATAGCCAACTAAGTGCACCATAACATCGAAAAAGACCAATGGAAAATTCTTCTCAAGCTTGCATAAGATGAGTGGGATGTCCCGTTTCAGCTTTTCCATGACTTCTTTCCTTAGAGTTCTACTGCACAGTTGCCTAAATAAGTTCCCAAGTTCTAAAACAGCTTCGTATACATCTTTGGGAACAAAACCTCTTAAGCCTGCAGGTATGATCCTCTAGAGAAGGACATGGCAAGTATGTGTTTTTAGCTTGCCAACTACCTTGGTACCATCTGCACTTATGGATTTTGCTAGGTTGGCTGCATAACCATCTAGAAACTTGACACCTTTAAGGAACTTGCAAAATTCTACTCTGTGTTTTTCTATCATGACATAGTGAGCTTCTAGGAATTTAAGCGAGGTGCCTTGCTACACGTTGTGATATTGAGGCCTTATCTTCATATCATGTAAATCTAGCCTAGCGTTCGTTGTGTCCTTTGTCTTACACTCCACTTTCAACAATGTCCAAAAATTGTTTTCACATATGTTCTTCTCAATGTGCATGACATCAAGATTGTGTGGCAGCAACAGTCCTTCTAAGACTATAGACCCACCAAGCAGATTTTTTATTATAATCACTGGCTCTTCTCCATGCTTTTGTTTCCTTTTTCCACCATGCTTACCTAGGCAGACATCTTTCACCTTCTCGAGTTCCTCCAGGACCTCCTATAAGGTGAACTTTTCTGGCGCATCACAGTCCTCAGTTTTTCCATCAAAATCCAGCTCTTCCTTCAAGGGTGATGTAACACACTAGTGTTAAGCATTGCTTTTGGCACTTGCATTTCATGAGCACAAGCATCATCCAAGCATTCATGAGCATGAGCATATGGAATTTCATCTCATTCTTTACATATTATCACATGTGATGTTGATTATATACATGCATATGCTTGTGATCATGTGTGACCAATGAAAGAAATGGTTGTGAGGTCACAAAAACACCTTAGACACATCTAGGATGGTAAATGGATGTTTACACCAAAATTTGGTAAGCTTATCCTGGAAAGGAAGAGATTGGCCGATGATGTCAAAAGCAAGAAAGTTTCTAATTAAGTGATATTTATGAGCCAGCCAGGAAATATTATTTAATAAATTTGATAGAGACATGATATCTAGGTGCATATTAGGATAAAAGAAACAAGGACACGTATCAAACAAGGAAGCTTTATTAGCAAGGATTCTGCATAAGAGAAATTAGAGTCCATGTATCTTGATATTTCTTTTTGCTATCTAGTCATGTTCGTTTAGGACTCTTGTCAGCCCAGGGTATAAATATAAACCCTCGGCTATTGTATCAAGACAGATAATCAATCAAATACAAGTTACTTTTTTCATCTCCGGCCACCCCTTAGGAGTAGGAGTAGAGTAGATCTCGATGAGTTCTCTAGCAAGTATGGCTGCATTGACCCAGTCGACCTCAACTGCTTGTCTGTAAGTACTGTCATGGCATATACTTCTATTCGTATGGCTGCATCGATTCGGTTGGCCTCCACTATGACTATGGTATAAGTTAGTTATCGACTCTTGTTTAGTTCAAGTAAGGCTGCATTGATCCGATCGACCTCCACTGCTTGAACTAGATTAAGGTCAAGTTATCGGCTCTATCTAAGGGTGGCATTCCTTTAGATAGATTCATTAAGTTACCGATATTGCTTATTGCTTCCATTATTTATTTGATTACAGCAATATCACTTCCCCTGTTTGGGATGGACCTAGATCGGCCTTATATCCTTCTTAACCCATCATTTGTCAATCTAAATTTGATTTAATCTACATCTTAAATGATGAGTTATGTTTTATCGGCCATTTTATGTCAATCTTGATCACGCATAGTGTGCGGTTTAGGCATGTTTTGTCTTGAGTAGATCTGGTGGCTAGCGAAAACCGTTCCATGGCCTGTTATCATGGCCTGTGTGATTCTGCCTCACACCCCACTGTTAGCTCTGTGGAGTGGGGATCGTTATTTGGTAGATCTATTCCTGATAGGGCATGACCTTAACTATGCGCTATGCCTAAATCGGTTATTTTAGCCGATATCGAGTGCTTTCACGAACAGTTCACGTCACGAGACCATTGAAGTAAAGATAGGTTGAAAGATGTGTTAGCTCCATGATCTTATTATTGTATTATGGCCTACATGATTCTGCCTCATGCCCCACTGATATTAGTAATAAGTTAGGGTCATCGAATCTATTGTTGTTTCTACCATCTACATGATTCTACCTTATGCCCCACTGGTCATAGCAATAGATGAGATCTAATATGTTTATTAGATTTATCTTTATTAAATGGTTAAATGATGATGAGCTGTTTCATTTATACAAAAGGGATTCGGTTACTTGCAGTCATTGACTTAGCATAAACCAATCATTGTTGACATCCTCTTGCCATTAACTAATGTTTGTCTAAATAACAAGATCTATCCTGAGCAATAACTGATTTACCTTCCTTAATTCCATGAGCATTAATTGATTTATCTTTGTGAGTATGCTGAAATCCTTCCATATTGGCTCTCAGAGCCGCACATTCGGGACTGTCTAGCAACACCGGCATGTTCTGCCTTAAATTATTGATTAGCTTTCTCGCCTTGTCAATTGTAGGGTCAAATTGACTGGCATGTCTCAGGAGCAGTACACAAGATCGACCACCTCTACATTGAAGCCAGGCGGATCTACAGCTCCATCGAGCAGACCCTTTTGGCTTGCTCATGTGCCCTTAGCACGAGATGAAATTTCTATGCCGACACATGTTCTTGGCATGCCCGGTGGGACCCCACAATCGTCATGGCGGTTCACAACAACAATGACATCCTTATGGTATATTATGAAGATCTACCTGATGGAGATAAAGATGTCATCGGCAAAGCTATAGAAGAATTTCAAAACAAGTGTTTGTTGTCCTACACCAAAACATGTGACAACACAATTGTTTAGAAATATCCACTACCAAGAGTTTTATTACACGGCAGACAGATATAGTTGAAGCTGAAGACAGGCGTTTCTTTACGAAAATTGTAAACAAATCTATTCATGATGCCATATCAAGCCATAATGAAGCTTTCCTAGACACATTCCACAACGCCATAAAAGAAGCGATTAATGGGTTTCTAGTTGGTCAAGTTGGGCTGGCTTATTACAACATTCCACATATGTTGACCCAAGAGACTAATCAAGTTGGTACCTATCATTAAGAAGTAGCACCAGCTAGTAATGATGATGTCCAGGTAGTTCAGAGTTCATCTAAACAAGCTCAAGTTACTACTATGAATCAGACATAGTATAATCCTAGATCATCAGTGCAGCATGTGCAATAGCCGATGGGGCAAGGTTAGAACCAAGTGATTAATGTTGGCACATCAGGCCACGTACCATCGTCGGCTCAAAAAATACACCATCAATTCAAAGGATCCATAGAGATATAGATCCTCATGTCTATAATCAGAGACTTTAAGTAGCAAACTAGCAAAGAACCCAGTAGATAGAGATTCCATAAGGGTATCATTATGGCACAGATTATAAACCCTTCACATGATTCCGAATCCAGGATATCAAGGCACATGGGATTTCAATCCATAGATGGGTCAGCAGGTGCAGAGAAATCCAAATTCACATGCTGACGAGTTGTTGCTAAAAGTGACTGAGATGATGAAGAATTGGTTCAGTCTGAAGCCAAAAGGGCTGACCTTTTCGTACAGACGCCCATATCCAGAATGGTATGATTTGGTCGCTCTTCCTACAAACTACAGGCTTTTAGAGTTTGCTAAGTTCACTAGCCAAGACAGCACAAGGACAATAGAACATGTCAGTCGGTATCTTACATAATTGGGTGAGGCATCAGTTGAGGAGGCTCATTGAGTTTGTTCCTTCTCCCATCTCCATCAGGGCCAGCCTTCACTTGGTTTTCATCACTGCCAGTCAACTCCATTGCCAATTGGGCTAACCTAGAAAAGAGATTTCATACATATTTTTATATTGGGACTTGAGAAAAGAAGATTACCAATTTGACAACTATAAGGTAGAAAACTAATGAATCAGGCACTAAGTTTCTTCAGAGGTTCCAACAGACTAGGAATTTATGCTTCTCATTAAACTTGGATGATGATTAGCTAGCTGCTTTGGCCATTCAAGGAATGCTGCCAACATGGAAAGAAAAACTGCTGGGATAAGAATTTGACAACCTGGGTTAATTGGCTCAATGAGTGGTGACGCTCAATAGCCAATTCCAGAGTATGCGCAGAGATACCCGATTCCAGAAGAGTACCACAGTGACCGAAGCTTATAATCCATACTCAATCGATGATGGCTATGAAGATGAAGAAGAAGAGGTTGCTGTGGCTAAATGGAATTAGGGCAAAAAGTCAGTAATGGTGCCAAATCCTTGGGGAAGAGGAGTCGAGGAGAGCTATGACTTTGATGTCACCAAATTAGACAGACTCTTTGATTTCTTGCTTAAGAAGGGATAGATCAAGTTGCCCGATAATCATGTTATGTTGCCCCCAGATTAGTTGAAGAATAAGAAGTTCTGCAAGTTCCATAACGCTACTTCTCATTCCACTAATGAATGAAGAATTTTCTGGCAGCGTATACAGAGGGCTATTCAGCAAGGAAGGCTCAAATTTGATACCCCTCGAAAAATGAAAGTTGATGATAATCCTTTCCTAGGAGATCAAAACATGGTCGATGCTAGGCTGCTCAAAGGAAAGACTAAGGTCCTAACATTAACCAAATCAAGAGAAGCTAGAACAGTTAATCCAGAGAGGCAAATATCGGTCGACGAATACAGGGAGATTAAAGGATGTCGTGATAAGCAAAAGAGCCGATATGAGCAGGGAGAAACATCAAAAGAAGGAACAACAAAGTCGTGGGTTACATCTCGAATTCTATTAAATAAATGGCAGCGGTAGAAGAAAAAGGATTATCAACATTGATTAGAAAAGCAAGAATACCAGCATCAATAGGAGAAAGAGAGGTATGAAAGAAAGCAAGCTAAATTGCATTAGAATTGTCCTTTCTTTAGACATTGCTAGAATGAAGGTTTGAAGTTGCCTACCAGGAATAGCTGTCTAGAGTGCAGCGATCAGTATTGGGAGTTTAGGCAATCTCAAGACAACCGTCGGTCTATCCATGCTCAAGATGCATATCATCCCAATAACATGGATCGGCGCTTAAAAAATGAAGTGTTCATAATCGGCTTGGAAAAAGAGTTATTGATCAAAATTGGGCTGATTACAAAGAAGGAAGTAATGAAGGAAAATATGTTTAGCAGGAAGGCCAATGGTGTCCAGGAGGTTTGACAAGAAGCCAGAAGAGAAGGGTGCAAAGCCTAAGGAATAGAGAGTTGGAATAGGCTCAGGCATCCGGTAAACCTCAAGTATGACATACTAAGCAAATAGCCAATATAAAGCAACCATCGGCTAATATTCAAATGGCTTTTCTATTGCCATTAGAATTTAGAGCTCTGACAGTTCAAGAAGTTTATTCAGATTTCGATGAATCAGAGTATGAGGAGATATTTGCTAAGTTGACGATAATACAACAAGCAATATTTGATAAACTAGTCAAGCATCGGCACTTAAAACTTTATATGTAAAAGGTTTGGTTGATGGGAAGCCGATGAACAAGATATTGGTGGACGGAGGTGCTTCTGTCAATCCCATGCCTTACACCACTTTTCGTAAGCTTGGCAAGGGACCAGGAGATCTGATCGAGACTGACAAGATGCTTAAAGACTTTGGGGGCAATGCATCTAAGACCCGGAGGGAAATGAATGTTGAACTAACAATCGGGAGTAAGACTCTGCTCACCACATTCTTCATCATCGATGGAAAAGGTCGTATAGTTTGCTCCTTGGTCATGATTGGATTCATGTGAATTGTTGTGTACCATCGACCATGCATCAGTGTTTGATCCAATGGCATGGAGATAATGTCGAGCTAGTTCACGCTGATGAGTGTATGACCATCGCAATAGCTGATCTAGTCTTTTGGGAGTTAGCAGACTTCGAATGCTTTTCTGGCAAGTTATGGGAAGGAGGCTTCATTAAAATCAGTAATGAAAGCCAATAGCCGATGCAAGCAATTGGCTCTAGAGTTTGTTTTACAAAATAGTCATGGCTTCATGTCATCCATTGGATTAAGGAAGAATAAGCATTGGTCCTAGAGATAGGCTTAGGCTAATGTATGTGGATGCTAAGTCAAATCATAAGTGCTATTTAGAGTTGATAGATCTATTATAGAAAGTTTTGTTTCACTTAATGAGATGCTTGGCCTAGATCGATCGATCGTTTAACCTTTGGTCTGAAAAGTTCTAGTGCAACCTATCAATAGCAATCGACGAAACAAATTTGAAGGAATATTACCCTAACATTTGATCAACACTTGATAGCTAATTCATTTAGTCATCGGCTCTAATAGCCGGTACCAGAAGGGTATCGCCTCTAGTTCAAAAATAAGCCTAAAGATGTGAAAAAGCCTATACGATACATATCGCCTATAGAGCAAAAACAAAAATAAAGACAGTCATGACAACAACAAGGGTGTCTGCACTACTATGATGTACCTACAACGCGCTCAGTGGCCAACACAAGAAGCCTCTTGGCCAGCCCTGACCTTTGTTGCAGTTTGTGGCTTCGGCAAGCAAATTTTTCACAGTGCTCTTCTATGTTCTCAACTTGATCTGATTGTGGTACCTATAAAACTAACAACTGCCTTATTAAAAGTCCAAAGCGGTAAAATGAAAGATTGGTCGCAATTGGCTCAGATTTGGAAGATCAAGAATCAAGCCAATAGACCCCTCTATGTAGTGCATGCAAGTCAGGTTTCCATGCATATATACATGATGTACGTGGGCACAAAAAGGATGAATCAGATCTTAGAAGTATGTGTGGACATGTCCATATCATATGTTTGATTAGGAATGCAGAGATCATAAGGTCGACGAAGTCTAGCTGATATATTGTAGCACCCGGTTTTAAAAACAAAACTAGATACACACTATATGTGAGCCTAGGAAGTCAAATCTCACATATAGCCACAAATAAGGGTAATATCAAGAGACAATACTTATTACATAACGTATTAGTAAAAAGAAAATAACCTCAGAGTAAAGACAATGGAAAGTCAACTCCGATCTTCTAGTGAAGACTCCAAATCCATAGGGACGACTGACTGGTTGACCACAGGCCTAACTCCTCCAAAGCAGCAATCTGGTACCCATCTGGGATTTTTATCCAATGTATAGAAAAGTACAACAAGCATAAGTACATGTCGTACTTAACAATTATATCATGGGGTTCATGAGGCTCAAAAGGGCTGACACTGGTCTACTATGATTAGCTTTAATAGGTCATCTTTTTAAGCAATTGAGTGGCAAAGAATTTATCATTCCCTTAAACACATGATCAGGTAAACATGATAATGTATAGCATAAACAATTAATCATTAGTACCATTATCCATTAGTAATCATCTCTATTCCATAAGGGTCCAAGGCCGCTCGTGTCCGTGAGTATGGCTGTTATAATAGTTTTACACTCTGCAGAGGTTGTACACGTTCACTATGAGTCGTGATTTACCCTTTTGCCTAAGGTAGCTAATCTCTTGACCCACTTCCAAGGAAGGTCGGTAGGGTTCACTATGAAGCCTTTAAAAGAATTCATCTAACAAGTTAGGGCCGCTAGGCGTATGTGGCCCATCTCTAGGGGTGGCACGCATGGGCATCGCAGCACGATACACACTTCCCATCAGCAAAGGAAACATACCCTGTGCCTTAAAGGTAACCACTAACAAGCTAGAAAAGATCCTCATACTGAGCTAAAGCCAAAGCCATATGGCCCTCACAGCAGTACTGTAAGTCCCGGATGATCGCTTACAGATAAGTCCTTAGGGAGAGGAATCTAAAGCATATAAACACTCCAGCCCCCTGTTTCCATGTTACTAAAAAGTCATGTTTTAATGTTTATTGCATATACCATTAGTCAAGTTACAAGATCATGGTTTTGATTAAGCACTAGCAAAAACTACCAAATGCAATATCCTAAAGGTTTCAAGGAATCAAGGATATCAATTAGCTAGGGAATTTACTACAGTTGCCAAGGTAGACACATGCAATATGAATTAAGTGTTTAAATGTGAATAGGTAACAAGGATAGTCCCATGCTATACTTGCCTTACACACCGATCCTTCGGTAAGCTTTAATCTTTAATGGCCTTCTTCTTCTTCTAGATCACCACATGTATCTCACTGACTGGACAATCGTAGAACACCACACAAACATCCATACACATATATGCATAGAATACAATTGCATCTATATCAGAATAGTACACCAATCATAGAAAAATAAGTAAAAGAGATTGAAATATGATTCTACGCATCACTACGAACACACAGTCGCGAGAAGCATGCTAATCGAAGCTACGGTTCAAAAGTTACAACTACCGAGAGATTTGCCTAATATGTGAAAAAGAAATCTATAGGCTTCATTTATGTTAACCATATGAATTCATATATAAAAGATATTTTATAAATAATATAGATTAAATTAAGTCAATTTTAGATTTAAATTACAAAACAAAAGTAAAACAAATCATATTTTATGTATAAAACCTAGTTGCATAATCTTTAATCAAGATATGATTTAAACTATGATTTTTATGAAATAGTAATATAGTAAACATCATTACTAATGCATAGATTTCGTTGTTATAAATCTAACGCAACTTGAACGGACTATTTCGAAGTTTAAATGAACAAGTTATGATTTAAACAAGTTTTCCTATAGTTAAATAACAAATTAAATCTACCCATGAATTTGAAATATTGAAAACATGCCTAATAGTTATATATAAACATGTAGAATATGTAAATACGGTCCTAACGTAATTCGAACGGGTCAAATTGGACTTAAAACGCAAAAGTTACGCATGAAATAAGGTTCAGTGGCATTTCTGTAAATAACTCGAACTCATTTTTGAATTAAAACAATTAAAATCTGAATTTAAATGAATTTTGGACTGGGCATACTATTTATGGAAACTACAGGGTCTAAAGTGAATAAAAACAGGACTGAAAAACAATTCTTTTGAACTAATCTGGACTGTGGGTTGATTCTACAAAAATAGGAGGGCTTTTCTGTAAAACTGGCATGGCTTGACTATGGGTTGACCTCGCTGCTGACTGGACAGCCATGTGGTGGCCGGGGATTGGGCGGTGCACCACGCATGCGCGATCCAGTGCTGACGTGTCGCTGTGGACCGTGTCCATGGGTCCACGGTGGACCGGTTATAATCCCCAAAGGGGTATCTAATCTGGTCCGCTCGTTCTAGATCTGACGGCGTAGGCATGATGGAAGCAGAGGGTCACCGGGGAATAAGCTCATGATGGTGGCGCCATGGGTGCCAGTGTGCCGAACTCACCGGTGACGCTGGTATGAGGAACTCCGGCCACCCTAGACCAATCTGAGGGCATGAGAACATCGAGCGCATCTACGCGAGTCCATTACGACCAAAAGTGCACCGGAAAAATGCATCGGGATGATGGCCCACGGTGGCGCCATGGTCGGCGGCTCGGTTGTTTGGTGCTACAGCATTCCAGGGTGCTTTTTGACGATCTAGGGGCATGGAAAGACGGAGGAGCTCACCGTGAATCGTTCAGATGGGAGCGCAGCATCCGGGGAAGCTTCGACGGCACGGGTCGATGGCGGCGGTGAACTGAAGGGGAGAGGGAGGATGCGGGTGAGGGTGAATCCAATGAAATCGAGACCAAAACCACGAAGTGGAGGTACCTACGGGCACGGTGAAACACGGCAGAGCTCCGAGGCGCATCAACGATGTGGATTTGGCACCGAAGCGGTGGAGCTATGACGGCGGTGGCTAGCTTCGAGCGGCGAATGGAGAAGGGCAGAGGGGAGGGGTACGGCTCGGGTTTTATAGGCAGGTGGGGCTACGGCGTACAAGGACGGGGAGCGAGGCACGCTGAGGTGATTTGGTTGCCTTCCATACGGGCGTGGGTGCATTGGCGGCTAGCCGAGCATGGCCACGCCATCGGCGGGCAGAGGAAAGGAAAGGGGCACGGGGAAGAAGGAAAGGGAGATGGTAGCACTGTCGAGTGGGACCAGTGGTGCAGTGAGGGAGCGGACGGCATAAGCGCGCGGTGAAGGGCCAAACGGCCAGGCGCGTGCGGGGCGGACCGAGTAGGCTACGTTGGTGGGCTGGCGCGCTGAAGGCCGAGCGTGTGCGGTGCGGGGCAGTGGGCCAGGGTGCTACTGCCAGGCCGATTCCTGGAGTTTGGCTAAAAGGGAGGAAGGGAGATTTTCAAATACAAATCTTTTTTTATTATTTCTAGTTTTCAAGTCCAAATTCAAATGTAAACCAAATGCAAATTCAAATAGAGTTTTGAATATACTTTTCAATTCCAATAAAAGTGAGCAAATTTTAGTAAGTTTTCAAAAATAATTTATACAACTTTTTAAATTCTTTTATTTCCTAATTTTCTTTTCTTTCCTTTCTTTTATTTCAAAGCCATTTTTAATTTCATTTCAAGAGCATTTTAACCATTTTGACTTTTCAACTAAAACCACTCAACCAATAAAATCAAATGCAATGGCATGTATGCTCAAACATGTTGCTACCTTATGATGTATTTTAAATTAATGAAAAATTTTATTTTCCTATATTTCATGTGCACAAAATTCATAAATAAATCATTTTAGCTCTATTTTAAAAGAGGTAAATTTTAGGGTGTTACAATTCTACCCCCCTTAAGATGAATCTTGACCTCGAGATTCAGAAGACGTCGACTAAGAGATGGGAATACTCCGTCCTTGGATTCTTCTTTACTTTCTCGTGTAGTTCCATCGTCTTGATAAAGATCCACTTTACTTTGCATACCTGTTGCCCCTACTCCAAGTAATTTGCCTAACTAATTCCAAAATTTTGATAGGTACCTTGAACAACTCTCAGGTAACCCTAATCACTAGGCCATAATTTTCTTTCCTCATATGTTCACCATCTAACAAAGCTTCCTTATCTTCTTGGTCCAAAATGAAATCTACCACCAATCTTAAAAACATTAATGATCCTAGTTAAGTTGCTCGAACTGGGAATACAACTCTTAATCCTTAGTGTCGCTCGAACCTTCTTAGCACAATTCTCCGTTGCTAAGGGCATTGGCCATGACTTCACTTCTTGAAGTGATAGCACTTTTCCGAGTCACAATTAATCTCATTCCATCGAGGTTATCACAAGCTCAAAGACTAACTTGGTGAAGATGTCCTATATATTCTTGTGATCCTCCTAGATGTCACTTTTACCTTCAAGAAGATGGTACTTCCATGCATCGCAATGGATAACTCTAGATAACAGGTTAGTTCCACTCACGCATGTAAGGACACATCCCACATCTTCACAGATGCATTATTGTAGATACAAAGCTCTTGTTCTAATCTGACAAAGCTAATACCTAGATTTTATGTCAACCTCTTCTTGGATTAAACACTTGCGTGAGGTCTCTTGATCCCAACTAACTTAAAAGCTTCTCCAGTAGATTTATCAACATCTTGCTGGTCTTGCATAACTTCCCTCTAATCAAACCTCATTATTTAATACTTTGAGTTCTCTCTTACATCCTTGAGTACAACCACGCTTCCGCTACGCAAACTCGAATGTATGATGCTTCATCTTACCAATTCTTCAACTTGGCTACCCCCCTTAAGATAAGGTAAAGTAGGGGATACCAAAGTATAGCTTGCATCATCTTGTGATTGAAGTCTACTATTGTCCATAATTTCCTCAGGATTTTTGACCGTCCAAAATTAGAGAAATGAACCGATAAAGAAAGACAGCTCCAAAGACGGGATAGGAAAAATAGAAGAAAACCATAACCTAACTATTTATTTCATTAATCCTTATACCTTAAACCTATGAACTAAATAAAATTGTGGGAACACCCAACAAGATCATTGCAATCATTACAAAGATGCAAAACAAGCATAAACATAATGACAATTCGACAAAGCACTTAAAGATGCACAATTCAATTATTGACTCATCTAGCGATACTATCATTTTTATTACATAAGGGGCACAACTCATATCCTTAACTAAGGATCTTGGATAGTCTAGCATAACTTCTTCATTCATCAATTTCACCAAATGCTTCTTTCAGGTTGGGTATCACTGACACTTCCTGGTAATAGTCCAGTAGTGATCTGACTCTGGCTACTTCCTTAGTGTAATTGTTGATTCTTCTGTGGGCAAGTTTTAACATAATGTCCTTCCTGCTGGCAATGATAACACTTTCTCTTAGCTGGATCTTTTGTGATGTCATACTCCACAAAATTGTTGCTTAGAGCATTGTCAGCTTGTTGATTCTGTAAGTTCATCTTTGTTTGACTAGACTGCTTTTTTGCTCGCTTGATCTTTCGGGGTTGAAACTTCGTGTAGGTGATTGTCCACCCATCTATGCATACCTCATGTGGAAAGAGTGGAGTAACCTTAGCTTGAGAAACTTCTAATTCTTTAGAGTCTGAGTTTATCTGACCAGGGATTAGAGCTGGATGTGACAATGTAATAGAACTTGATTGTTGATTGCTTTCCAATTCTGACTCTAGTGAGACCTCCTTTCTCTTCTTATCCACATTGTCCTTAGGTACATGCTGAAAACCTTCATACTCAATTCTTTCTCCTGACGGTGTGGTTAGAAGCACCAAACATTGGGCATACTTGATCACTCCTTTACATGCTGACATCCATCCCATTCCAAGAATGACATCAATGTCCACTAACTCTAATACAATAAGACTTGCTTCAAATTTCACCCCTTTGATGTTAAGACTAACTCTTGGGCACTTGCAGTTTGCCTTCATTTCTCCTCTTGGGGACTTAACTATCATTGGTTTCCTCATTGGAAGCATAGTTATCTTATGTTCCTTTACGTATGCACTAGAGATAAATGAATGTGAAGCTCTAGGGTCAAACAGCACTGTGGCGGAAGCTGACTTTACTGGAATGATACCATACACAACCTCCTTAGCTCCATGAGTGGTCGTCATATCCACATTATTCAATCTTCCTTGGATGTAGTTTCTCTTTGCTTTACTTCCTTGCTCTTGTTTGTTCTGGGCCTTCTGTTCTTGCTTCGGCTGTGGGTGATCTTGGCATTCATGTGCCATTCTTCCAATATCTTCATTGGACTTCATATTCTTCTAAGCTTCTATTACTTGTCTCTTCACTGGTCCCTTTGGTATGTTGGTTTGACCTTGTGGCAAGCACTGCTGAAAACTCCGAGGTTGAGTCATTCCTTCTAGTGCTTGTTATTGCATAGCTACAAACTTCTCCTTATTGAATGTAGTCAAGGACAACATAGCTTGGTCCTCCTAACCTTTGATACCGGTGGTCTCCACATTACGATCCATCTATATAGACAAAGATAGAGGATTTGAGAATAGAGACAAAGTTTTCATAATAGACAGAGGCGGAAGTGAGCATAAATTTTAGCAAATAACAAGGTTGGAGAGAAAATAAGAACTAAGCAAGATAAAAGCATGCTAAAACATCTAGTTCTAACTATGCTTGCGTCCTACAGTCAGCATTGCTCTGATACCACTTTGTAGCACCTAGTTTTAAAAACAAAACCAGATACACACTATATGTGAGCCCAGGAAGTCAAATCTCACATATAGCCACAAATAAGGGTAATATCAAGAGACAATACTTATTACATAATGTATTAGTAAAAAGAAAATAACCTCAGAGTAAAGACAACGGAAAGTCAACTCCGATCTTCTAGCGAAGACTCCAAATCCATAGGGATGACTGACTGGTCTAACTCCTCCAAAGCAGCAATCTGGTACCCATCTGGGATTTTTATCCAATATATAGAAAAGTACAACAAGCATAAGTACATGTCGTACTTAACAATTATATCATGGGGTTTATGAGGCTCAAAAGGGCTGACACTGGTCTACTGTGATTAGCTTTAATAGGTCATCTTTTTAAGCAATTGAGTGGCAAAGAATTTATCATTCCCTTAAACACATGATCAGGTAAACATGATAATGTATAGCATAAACAATTGATCATTAGTACCATTATCCATTAGTGATCATCTCTATTCCATAAGGGTCCAAGGCCACTCATGTCCATGAGCATGGCTGTTATAATAGATTTACACTCTGCAGAGGTTGTACACGTTCACTATGAGTTGTGATTTACTCTTTCGCCTAAGGTAGCTAATCTCTTGACCCACTTCCAAGGAAGGTCGGTAGGGTTCACTATGAAGCCTTTCAAAGAATTCGTCTAACAAGTTAGGGCTGCTAGGCGTATGTGGCCCATCTCTAGGGGTGGCACACGTGGGCATCGCAACACAGTACACACTTCCCAGCAGCAAAGGAAACATACCCTACGCCTTAAAGGTAACCACTAACAAGCTAGAAAAAATCCTCATACTGAGCTAAAGCTAGAGCCATATGGCCCATACAGCTGTACTATAAGTCCCGGATGATCGTTTATAGATAAGTCCTTAGGGAGAGGAATTTGAAGCATATAAACACTCCAGCCCCCTATTTCCATGTTACTAAAAAGTCATGTTTTAATGTTTATTGCATATACCATTAGTCAAGTTACAGGATCATGGTTTTGATTAAGCACTAGCAAAAACTACCAAATGCAATATCCCAAAGGTTTCAAGGAATCAAGGATATCAATTAGCTAGGGAATTTACTACAGTTGCCAAGGTAGACACATGCAATATGAATTAAGTGTTTAAATGTGAATAGGTAACAAGGATAGTCCCATGCTATACTTGCCTTACATGCCGATCCTTCGGTAAGTTTTAATCTTTAATGTCCTTCTTCTTCTTCTGGATCACCACGTGTATCTCACCGACTAGACAATCGTAGAACACCACACAAACATCCATACACATACATGCATAGTATACAATTGCATCTATATCAGAATAGTACACCAATCATAGAAAAATAAGTAAAAGAGATTGAAATATGATT
Source organism: Miscanthus floridulus (assembly GCF_019320115.1). Classification (NCBI taxonomy): domain Eukaryota; kingdom Viridiplantae; phylum Streptophyta; class Magnoliopsida; order Poales; family Poaceae; genus Miscanthus; species Miscanthus floridulus. Next base: position 106,571,188 of record NC_089581.1, read on the forward strand.
CTATGCATCACTACGAACACACAGTCGCAAGAAGCACGCTAATCGAAGCTACGGTTCAAAAGTTACAATTACTGAGAGATTTACCTAATACATGGAAAAGAAAGCTATAGGATTCATTTATGTTAACCATATGAATTCATATATAAAAGATATTTTATAAATAATATAGACTAAATTAAGTCAATTTTAGATTTAAATTATAAAACAAAAGTAAAACAAATCATATTTTATGTATAAAACCTAGTTGCATAATCTTTAATCAAGATATGATTTAAACTATGATTTTTATGAAATAGTAATATAGTAAACATCATTACTAATGCATAGATTTCGTCGTTATGAATCTAACACAACTTGAACGGACTATTTCGGAGTTTAAATGAACAAGTTATGATTTAAACAAGTTTTCCTATAGTTAAATAATAAATTAAATCTACAGATGAATTTGAAATATTGAAAACATGCCTAACAGTTATATATAAAAATGTAGAATACGTAAATACGGTCCTAATGCAATTCGAACGGGTCAAATTGGACTTAAAACGCAAAAGTTACGCAAAAAATAAGGTTCAGTGGCATTTCTATAAATAACTCAAACTCATTTTTGAATTAAAACAATTAAAATCTGAATTTAAATGAATTTTGTACTAGGCATACTATTTATGGAAACTACAAGGTCTAAAGTGAATAAAAACAGGACTGAAAAACAATTCTTTTGAACTAATCTGGACTGCGGGTTGATTCTACAAAAATAGGAGGGCTTTTCTGCAAAACTGGCATGGCTTGACTGCGGGTTGACCTCACTGCTGACTAGATAGCCACGTGGCGGCTGGGAATTGGGCGGTGCAACACGCATGCGCGGGCCAGTGCTGATGCGTCGCTGTGGACCGTGTCCATAGGTCCATGGTGGACCGATTATAATCCCCGAAGGGGCATCTAATCTGGTCCGCTCATTCCAGATCTGACGGCATAGGCATGATGGAAGTAGAGGGTCGCTGGGGAAGAAGCTCATAACGGTGGCGCCATGGGTGCCGGTGTGCCGAACTCTCCGGTGACACCGGTATGGGGAACTCCGGCCACCCCAGACCAATCCGAGGGCACGAGAACGTCGAGCGCATCTATGCAAGTCCATTACGACCAAAAGTGCACCGAAAAAACGCATTGGGATGATGGCCCATGGTGGCACCATGGCCGGCGGCTCGGTTGTTCGGTGCTACAGCGTTCCAGGGCGCTATTCGACGATCTAGGGGCACGGAGAGATGGAGGAGCTCACCGTGAATCGTCCGGAGGGGAGCGCAGCGTCCAGGGAAGCTTTGATGGCATGGGTCAATGGTGGCGGCGAACTAAAGGGAGATGGAGGATGCGGGTGAGGGCGAATCCGATGAAATCGAGACCAAAACCGTGAAGTGGAGGTACCTACGGGCGCGGTGAAACACGGTGGAGCTCTGAGGCGCGTCAGCGATGTGGATTCGGCACCGGAGCGGCAGAGCTACGACGGCGGTGGCTAGCTTCGAGCGGCAAATGGAGAAGGGCAGAGGAGAGGGGTGTGGCTCGGGTTTTATAGGCAGGCAGGGCTATGGCATACAAGGAAGGGGAGTGAGGCACGCTGAGGTGATTTGGTTGCCTTCCATACGGGCGCGGGTGCACTGGCGGCTTGCCGAGCATGGCCACGCCATCGGCGGGCAGAGGAAAGGAAAGGGGTGTGGGGAAGAAGGAAAGGGAGACGACAGCACTGTCGAGTGGGACCAGCAGCGTAGTGAGGGAGCGGACAACTCGTGCGGGCGGCGTAAGCGAGCGGTGAAGGGCCAAACGGCTAGGCACGTGCGGGGCAGACCGAGCAGGCTACGTTGGTGGGCTGGCGCGCTGAAGGCCGAGCGCGTGTGGTGCAGGGCAGTGGGCTGGGGTGCTGCTGCCAGGCCGATTCCTAGAGTTGGGCTAAAAGGGAGGAAGGGAGATTTTCAAATACAAATCTTTTTTTTATTATTTCTAGTTTTCAAGTCCAAATTCAAATGTAAACCAAATGCAAATTCAAATAGAGTTTTGAATATACTTTTCAATTCCAATAAAAGTGAGCAAATTTTAGTAAGTTTTCAAAATAATTTATACAACTTTTTAATTTCTTTTATTTCCTAATTTTTTTTCTTTTCTTTCTTTTATTTCAAAGCCATTTTTAATTTCATTTCAAGAGCATTTTAACCATTTTGACTTTTCAACTAAAACCACTCAACCAATAAAATCAAATGCAATGGTATGTATGCTCAAACATGTTGCTACCTTATGATGTATTTTAAATTAATGAAAAATTTTATTTTCCTATATTTCATGTGCACAAAATTCATAAATAAATCATTTTAGCTCTATTTTAAAAGAGTTAAATTTTAGGGTGTTACATATATACATACTGGGAGAAAGTCTGAGCAAAGGCATTTATCGGTTCAAAGCGGAGGTACGCATATTCTTTATTTCCTACTTTTCCTATCACTTGTGAACAATCTATCATAGGGAAAGCATGCTATCTAAGTAGTTGATGAATGAGATATGGTATAATGAAAGAAACCTTGCTTCTTTTTGCAAAGTACTTGGAAAATTTTCTTATAAAAATTCAAAATCAATAGCTTATCTCCTCAATGATGTTGAATTTCCTACTAGGGCCATATATTAGTCTCATTAAAAATCTTTCGCATAAGCTGCTTGCTTTTTGTTGAGTTTTGTCAAGTCTTGCTGACCCTTGTTGAGAGATTTATCATGCTCCTAAGATCAAAATCACGTACACGCCACATATATGTGCTGCTTCTATACTAGAAGTACGCAAAAACATATTTTCATCCACCTCAAAATGTTTGCTAGGTTTTATCAGAATAAATACTCCAAGTTCTTGATAATATTTCTCTCAAAATTTGTTGTAAAAAGAGACATGGGTTATGCAAAATATAAAAGATAGACACAAAAGAGGTCCAAAGTAAAAAGGAGAAAAAGAAAAGAAATGAGAAAAGATAACCCATGTTCTCGCAAAAATATTCCATAAGAGAGAAATATATTTCAAAGAGCATAGTAGAATTAGGTTAGCCACCAAATATTCCATGCACATGCACATCTTGATCTAAGAGTATGACATTTCTCTCCTTGGATCCGAGATTTGACCTTACAATATATGCAAGGTAAGTACGCTACATATTTTATCCCTACCTAAAACTCCACATAAGCTTTTTAGAAGTAGGATAAGAAGAGGCAAAACAATGCTTTGACAAGGAACTATACACATTGAGTGATCTGAGAGAATCATTTGAGGGGTGAAGCTATGTTTTAATTTGAAAATCTTTCAAAAACCCAAGTTTTCTGAGTAGGGGAAGTGAGGATGACTGGATTCTAATCCGTTCCATTCCTCAACCACCCAAGATGGTATGGTAGACACTTCAAAGTTCACATGTGTAGGTGAGGCTTGGAATAAGGTAATATCATTGCTAATAAATTCCTTGGCTCCTTGGAAGAAGACTATCAGCTAGAATACCTAAACTTTTATGCAGCATATTTTTGTATTGCCGGTTAACTTGTATTGCTATGATCGAACTCGGGGGGCTAGCTCCTAATCAGCTAAAGCAGATGAGTGGAGATGCAGAGAAAGATCAATTTTGAAGTTATCAAGATCAAAAAGAAGATGGAGCCGATGCAGCTTTCAGTGATTGTGGTCAAATGTCATCGGCTGGGGAAAAGAATACCATTGGATCAAAATAGTTCGAAGCATGAAAACTCATAATTCGAACTAGGGGGCCTGTGTTTACACCAAAATTTGGTAAGCTTATCTTGGAAAGGAAGAGATCGGATGATGATGTCAAAAGCAAGAAAGTTTCCTAATTAAGAGATATTTATGAGCCAGCCAGGAAATATTATTTAATAAATTTGATAGAGACATGATGTCCAGGTGCATATCAGGATAAAAGAACAAGGACTTGTATCAAACAAGGAAGCTTTATCAGCAAGGATTCTGCATAAGAGAAATTAGAGTCCATGTATATTGATATTTCTTTTTGTTATCTAGTCATGTTTATTTGGGACTCTTATTAGCCCAGGGTATAAATATAAACCCTACGCTATTGTATCAAGATAGACAATCAATCAAATGCAAGTTACTTAATTTTTTTGGCTCCGGCCACCCCTTAGGAGTAGGAGTAGAGTAGATCCCGATGAGTTCTTCAGCAAGTATGGCTGCATCGATATGATCGACCTCCACTGCATGTTTGTAAGTACCGTCATGGCTTATACTTCTGTTCATATGGCTGCATCGATCCGGTCGACCTCCACTGTGACTCTGGTATAAGTTAGTTATCGACTCTTGTTTAGTTCAAGTAAGGCTGCATCGATCTTATCGACCTCCACTGCTCGAACTAGATTAAGGTCAAGTTATCGGCTCTATCCAAGGGTGGTGTTCCTTTGGACAGATTCATTAAGTTACCGATATTGCTTATTGCTTCCATTATTTATTCGATTACAGCAATATCACTTCGCCCGATTGGGATTGACCTAGATTGGCCTTATATCCTTCTTAACCCATTGTTTGTTAATCTAAATTTGATTTAATCTGCATCTTAAATGATGAGTTATGTTTTATCGACCATTTTATGTCAATCTTGATTGTGCATAGTGTGTGGTTTAGGCATGTTTTGTCTTGAGTAGATCTGTTGGCTAGCAAAAATCGTTCCATGGCCTGTTATCATGGTCTGTGTGATTCTGCCTCACACTCCACTATTAGCACTATAGAGTGGGGATCGTTATTTGGTAGATCTGTTCCTAATAGGGCATGACCTTAACTGTGCGCTATGCCTGAATCGGCTGTTTTAGCCAATATCTAGTGCTTTCACGAATAGTTCACGTCATGAGACCGTTGAAGTAAAGATAGGTTAAAAGATGTGTTAGTCCCATAATCTTATTATTGTATTACAACCTGTATGATTCTGCCCCATGCCCCACTAATATTAGTAATAAGTTAGGGTCATCGAATCTATTGTTGTTTCTTTCGTCTACATGATTCTGCCTCATGCCCCACTGGTCATAGAAATAGATGAGATCTAATATATTCATTAGATTTATCTTTATTAAGTGGTTAAATGATGATGAGCTATTTCATTTATATGAAAGGGATTCAGTTACTTGCAGTCATTGGCTTAGCAAAAACCAATCATTGTTGACATCCCCTTGCCATTGACTAATGTTTGTCTAAATAACAAGATGTATCCTAAGCGATAACCAATTTACCTTCCATAATTCCATGAGCTTTAATTGATTTATCTTTATGAGTATGCTAGAATCGACTATTTAGTTGATTTCCTTCCATATTGGCTCTTAGAGCCATACATTCGGGACTATCTGGCAACACCGGCATGTTCTGCCTTAAGTTACTAATTAGCTTTCTCTCCTTGTCAATTGTAGGGTCAAATTGACTGGCATGTCTCAAGAGGAGTACACAGGATCGACCACCCCTACTTTGAAGCCAAGCAGATCTACAGCTCCATCGAGCAGACCCTTCTGGCTTGCTCGTGTGCCCTTGACACGGGACAAAATTTCTATGCCGACACATGTGCATGGTCAGCTAGACGCACGCCGATCATGGCTGACCAGCTCAAACACCGCACACCGTGTGTCGCCACTCACCTACCCGTGTTGCCATGTCGAGGGGGAGAAAGGCGTTGGGCACTCACTCACTCACTCCCACTCTCACTCACTCGCCCTCGCTCTACCTCACTCTCGCTCTCTTGCAGCTAAGCCGGCCTGCCATTGCCATTGTCGTTGTGCCTTCGCCAAGCTCATGTGCCACCACTGCTGCATCTCCATCCAATCCATCATGTGCATAGCTTCACCGTGAGCCACTCTACCTCCCCGACCTACCCATTCCACCATCTGAGCCGAGGTAAAGCCACAATGTTCATCGTCATTGTGGCCATGGACGTGGTGCACCACCAAGCTCAAGCTCGCCATGGCTAGCCATATCCACTGCTCCTCCTACCTTCTTCTTCCTTGGCCCATCATCACCTTAGGTCATAGATTCTCATGTTGTCATTTATTTAACCGCTACCACCGCCACCACATGAGAACACGCCACCACACCAAGCACGCTCGCCATGGCCATGAGCTCAAGCTTGCCACGACCGGCCCTCGCAAGACCCCACCTTCCCCCTCCTATGTTCGTTTATGAGCTACCATGAACCCTAGTGCCTACCCTGAAGATGGAGACCCATCACTGACCGTCGGCTTGCCAGAACGGCATGCACCGCACCACCATGCTCTCACCGTCGTGCTGCCATGCACGCGGCCGAGCTCACCAGTGCTTTATCAAACCCTAACCCTAGCCCTAGGTCATCAAGGAGGTCACCCTGAAGCCTTAACCGAGCTCGAGAGAGCTCAGCATTGCCAAGAACAGGCGTCGCCACACACCTCCGCCACATCGCCATACTCATCACCGCCTTGTCTAACTACTATAATTGGCTCAACCACCTACACCACTAGACGTGGGTTAACGAGGGGAGCATGATGGTGGGGGTGGTTTCACCGAAGACCTCACCGTCGATGAGTTCTCATCGGTCAAACGTCGTGCTCTACTCCTATGTCACTAACGTGTGGGACCGTTGGCCTACAGGCCCCACTGTCAGCCACTGTGGGTGTATAGACCGGGTGCACGTAGCTACAGCTACCGGGGTGAAATTTGATTTTCTTTATTTATTTTTACATATTTGAATGCAAACTTCAAAAATTCATAACTAGAGCTAGGAACGTCCAAATTGAGTGAACCAAATTTTGTTGGATTCATCATGAAGTTTACTATTTGATAAAAATATTAAACCTACTGTTTGGGATATTTTTGGGGGGAATTAAATTGAGTTAGTTAAGTGCTATTAAAATAGTTTATATCTTGTAAAATGCATATCTTGAGCTAAGGAAGTGCAAAAATTGTGATTCCAATTTTGCTGGTCTTGTGTTGACATGATCTAGATAGGAAAAATACTAAACCTACAATAGTCATACTTGGAATATGGTCTTCCTATTTAATCTTAAATAATTGCTAGTTTCTAGTGAAAATAAATGGGGTAAAAATACATAACTTATGATCATGAAAAGTTTTACACTGTCTTATTATGCTAGGATGAAAGTAAGAAAAATATTAAATCTGTTGTTTGACACTTTTCACTAGGTTAAAATATTTTTGCTAAAATAAGCCTATGCAACTTGTCATTTTTGTAGAGGTTGCTATACCTTTCCAAATGGTATGAAATTTGTATAGTAGACTATTGGGGTCAAATGTAGCCTACTGTAATTGTTTCATAATTTATTGAGCAACAAAAATATTTATCCTTTAAATCACCTTATTATATAACTAAATTAATAAATACACATAAGTAAATTAATATGGCTTAACCATGATATTTTCTATGGTGCTTGTGATGCATATGATCTATTAATATTAGTAGTTGTGCTTAGAATTGATTGGTTATAGGCAGCTACTTAATCATTGCTTTATAATTCAACTAGATGGCAGCAGGACTAGTTTATGTTGTGTTGACAAATTCATGATGATAGTGACTTTTCCTGTTAAACTTGTTAATAACAAAGTTGTAGGAAACTTACTCTTCTTGCTTGTCCAAAACTTTCATAGCTATAGGCTACATGGTTTAAGATTTATAACTATTAGAAGTCTGCTGTCAGATTTGCTTGTCCTCTAGACAAATCTGGAAGATTGAATTGTTTGACCTGGATAGCTACTGAATCACCTTAATATGATTAAAATAAAGTTGTAGGAAATTTTATAAGATTTCTAGCAAGTCCCCAACCATATTGTTTGGGTGTGCATAACTCCAGTTATGGTCAAAACAAGTGGTTGTTGTTGTGTAGTCCAGAAAATGTTTTAAATAGGTGTTTGTTTAATTACTAAAGAAGAGATATGCGCCTACTCAGTAAAAAGAAAGTTAATTTTGTTATCACCTTAATAACTTGCTGCCATGGACATTTAGGAAATATGCATTTCATCATATCATATCATCCATGTCATTATCTATGTATCCTTGATATCTTATTTCAAGATCATGCATATAGGCTCAAACGAAGGAGTAACCCTACTAGAATTCAAAGAAGGGGCGGAGGACAATTAAGGGACACCCCAACTCATAGCTCCCGAAGGCGAGGAGCCAGATACTAAGGAACTTTTAGAGTGCCCTAACCACCGACCCACTTCCTTTCTAAAAGGCAAGCCCCGGAGCATTTTAAGCCTCCTATGTTTTATAAAATGTCACTTGAGTCCTTTATGTTTGATGCATTAGGTTATAAGAGTTGATTTGGAAACACTTGATGCATAGAACTACCTTGTCCAGATATATACTTTAAACCCTGTGTAGGTCCAAGATTGAATATATGCTTAGCCAGGCTTAGACAGGTAGAAGTCGGGTGATTTCCTGTCACCTGTGAAATATTGGTGGATACCGAAGCACGGTTGCCTATATTTGCTATTATGGAAAAGAACTATGGGACAATGTAACTAGAGGTTGGGTAGAGTATGTGTAGGTTGACTTATGTGATTCCATCTGTGCCAATTAAGAACCGCATCTTTGGAGGCCCTCTTGTCATTTTGAACGCATGCCTCTCACTTAGCTGGCTGGATAACACGTTTCGACCACGAAACTGAGTAGCTTACTCAGGCCAGGCCTCGTTCTATCAAAGTATGCACTCTGGATGGTAGTAAGGATGTGTGGAGGGCCAAACGTGAGCCTAAGGGCAGGGTACTCCTGATCATCCTGGCAGTTGGTTGTCCCTGGTTGTGCGACGCTGATCGAACCCACGAAATATGGACCTACGTTATACCAAAGGTGACCTAAGGCTACCATGGCTGGTAGACCTGGGTTTGTGTTAGGAATACTGCCCAGCTGGTTGCAATTGATCTGAATCACCGTCTCTCCTAGATAGTGAGAAACTTGGTGGAGCCCCTTCATCATAGTAATTGGATTATAGAATATGATGGTTATGCTGAACATGGAAATATTACAGCGGCTATAGTTACTATTGTTATGCTACTAAATGATATACCACATTTTTGGCATAGGTTAGCTGCTAATCTAGAGATGAATAGCTATAATTAACTTGATGACCAAATTATAAAACATATAGCTTAATTAGTGGCTTTTATGCAAAATGGTGTCAAGCTAGCTCCACTTATAAAGCCTTGCATGATCCTTGGAGTCACTTTATTTTTTGTTTATGACAGGTAAGTCTAGTTGAGTACCTTCTTATACTCAGGGTTTATTTCCCATTTGTTGCACATAACACAGTATATCATGGATATTATAAGAACTACTTCTATCCCACCATGGATGAGGAGTAGGCTCCGAGCAAGGCACTTCCATTTATATATCTAATCATGATGCTTTTGTGGGTTGTGATCACACACTGGCAAGTATTTGAACAATGATGTGAGATGTTGGTTTAAAAACTACTTTGCTTCCGCTACTACTTTATTTGAACTTGGTTTGTAATAACTTCAATTGCACTCTGATGTATGGCAATGTATTTGTGAACTCTATGTAACATGTGGCATGTATGTTGAATCATGTGCGATCCTAGTTGTATGTTGGCGATGAATTGAGACCCTCCATGGTACTCAATGGACTACCAGGTTTATATGGGCTTAAGTATAATAGTGCGACCGCTTGCGGGCTACCATTGTACTTGTGCTCTTATAAATTGGACGGTTCTGTTATAGGTGATCCCTAGGAAGCTAAAGACGGTGTCCAAGGTAGCCTAGCTTCTTTCTTAGGCTCCTTGACAATGGATTTTTATCACAATAAATACATGCATAATAAACTTTTGTAGTTCGGCCTGACTAGGTGCTCAATGCTAGAAAATCGTGTATGTACCAAAGCACGGCAGCACATAGAGTGAAGCATTTCTTATTATCACGATGTAGTGCATAAAAAGTGTTGACACCCTTCCATAGTTCTTTTAGTTCTATAAGAGGCTCCAAGAATACATCAAAATCCTTTCTAGGAGAGATTGGCCCCAGGATTAGTAGAGACATAAAGCAATTTGATGGGTTCACACATTCCCATGGTGGCAGGTTCAGAGGCGTTACAAGAACAGGCAACATACTATATGTTGAGCTAAAGTTGCCAAATGGATTGAAACCATCTGTGGCAATGGCAAGCCTCAAGTTCCTTGGATCATCTACAAAAGTTGGGTGCTTTCTATTAAAGTCCTATCATGCCTCCCCATCTGCTAGATGGCTCATTTCACTAACATTCTTCTCTCGCTTAGTCTCATGCCATTTGGTGTCCGCTGCTATTCCTCGAGCAGCAAAGATCCTCTGCCACCTCAGTATTAGAGGAAAAGGCCTCAAAACCTTATGAGGAAACCACTTGCTACAATTTGCATCCTCCCATCTAGACTCATTGCATTTTGGGCATGCTTGTAATTCATTATGATCACCCCAAAACAACACACAGTTGTTCTTGCACACATGGATACTTTCATAACCTTGTCCCAATTCTTGAATATATTTGTGGGCCTTCTCACATGATTTTGGTATGTTGTTATTAGGGAATGCATCTGACAGCAATGCTAATAGTGCATCAAAATAGTTGTTGCTAACTCGATAGTGGGACTTGATATAGAGCAACTTGACAAGAAAGGAGAATCTTGAGAAGGTAGATCTAGAAGAAACTGATTGCTTCAACTCACCCAACACTCTTTTAAACTTTGGGACTCTTCTAGCCCACTCTTCAGATATCAACAGGTTTTGAACCAAATCATCAAAATCTGGTAATATGTTATCGTCGTGGTCCTCCTGCTCCTCCTCCTATGCAATCTAACCAGCATGATGAGATCCATGCACATCCGATGGCTCTATAATGTCAATACCTCCACCCTCTTCCCCATAATGAATCCATGTGGTGTATGTGGGTGACATTCTATTTATAAGTAAGTCATCCTTCACCTCCTACCAAGTTTTAACCACCTAGTTAAGATAATGTGTACATGGGCAAGGGATGTTTTGCTTTGGGTATTTTTGTTTAACCATATCCATGAACTCTTCAACTCCTATGATGAATGTCAGCGAGAATGGTCTCCCATTAGGAATCCAGGATCTATCCATCTGTTGCAGCAAAAGTATACAAAGTCCGTTAGAGTTTCGACCATTGGGTGGACAGTGGCAAAACTAGCATTAGAACAAAGCATATAGTGTTTGAGAGCACTAATTTGTGCATTTGTTCATATCATACTATGGGACAGTCTGGTTTTCTATTTTTGTGTGACAAAAGCATTGATTTCAATTGAAATTCATATAGAATAGCCTTTCTTTATGTGTTTTTTACTTTATCGTGTATAGAAAATGGAGTCCTATAATCACAAAAGAAGGTACTCATACCTTTGTTCTACAAACTGGCATGGCTTGGCTACAAGCCACCTCTGCTGTGGCACACACCTGATCACACGGACACCAATGTAGCCACGCTCCACTAGGAGAGCCCTGGCATGCCACCAAAAGGCCTCCTGAGCCACCACAGCAGACCAAGGATCCTCCGCCTCCACCGTCGCCGCCTCCACAAGTCCAATGGGCACAGATCTATTTCCACTTGCAGGGATATATCCAATTTAGGTCAACCTATAACACAGCCAATAGGATACTATAGCAACTCCAAAGAGATGTCAGCACAACTAGGTGTCTAATGCAATGGTAAAGATGCTCCAATCCTTGGTTCAGATCCCATGTTTGACTCCTAGGTATCAGACCTTTTTTGGAGAAATTAAACCCCGATAGCACACATGGTACAAGTGACATGCAAACCGTCAGGTCCCATAGGTCAGATGGGGATGGAGAAAGGTCCCACAGGTCGAATGTAGAAGGACCGAGTGGAGAATTTTATGATGAATTGCAAGCATCAAGTGACACGCAAGCTGTCAGGTCCCATAGGTCGGATGGAGATTGGCCATCGGGTCCCACAGGTCAGATGGAGATGGGCCATCAGGTCCCATAGGTCAGATGGAGATGGAGAATGGTCCCATAGGTACATGTGACATGTAAGCCATTGGGTCCTATAGGTCAGATGCTGAAGGGTCCTGTAGGTACACGTCGGACGGAGAAATGACCGAGCAGAGACTTTTATGACGAATTGGAAGCGTCATGGATGAGTAACTATAGGTCACATAGGTACATGTCAGATGGAAAAGGGTCCCATAGATACACGTCATGTGGAGATCGCCATGTTAATCCACCAAAATCAAGTGTTCACCACTTGACCCCTCAATTTAAGCAAACCAACAATGGGCCCCATAGGAGTGCACATAGCAACTCCTCTTCTAAATCAGTTCAAGAGAGAGAATACATCACAAACAGTGCATAAATGACATTATAAGTTCAAGCATTAAAGTTTACAAGTCTTGGTTCACACACTTAGTTCATCACACGGTCACACATTGTAATCTACATCGAATTCAAGCGGAAGCCTTTCAACATAACATAGTTCACAATAATAGAAACATGGGTGTGCCATAGCCATGTATCTATGGAACACAAGATCCTTCACCACTCCTAATCCAACGAGGGGTTAGGAGCGTAGAAGTATCCATGCAGAGGGACTATGGCACCTACAAAACTTAACATCACATAGGGTGAGTACTCGAGTGTGTTCCATAGGACTTACCCAATATAATAAACAAGGATTATGCATTTGGGTAGTAGCAAGGAATGAGTAACTTTGCATAAAGGCATTTATGCTGTAAAGTAAAGGTGATCTATGAAATAGTAGTTATTAAGCATAGCATAGATAATCAGGTTAAGCATAAATAAGTGAGAACTCGATCTTCCATGAGTTCTAATCTCTAAGCCCAACTCTAGTCAGTATCTAGACATAGAACTTATTGCTTTCAATGTTTTGTACTCTGTAGAGGGTACAAGTTAACCCCACTAGAAACAAGGGATATCACCCATAAGACCCATTGATACAGAAGATATATCTTGATGTCTCAACTTTCCCTAATCCGGCCAAGATGTCTGACAAAAGGTTCTACTATGATGCCCGGTCAACATCTAAGACATTCCTGACCAACACCATCCCCCTTGCCAGTTTCACTAATAAGATGGTCACAATCGGTTACTTGGCTTTTCACCCCCATTGGCAACAAGTGGTTTGTATAGTTTTATGTTCATACACACTACCATGGATACATGATCCTTAACCGGTAAGCAAGCTATGTCATCCAAGAATTCCCATCTTGTCATGACCATACCCCCGGTCGACCAATGTTCATACCTTTCCCAAGTGGAACTAGTGCTGATTCCTTCCCAAGGTGTTGCTTGGTGGATTATCATCCTATCATCGCGCGAGTAATGAGAAACCCATCATTAGCTCAACTTCTAAGATCTAAGCATACTAAGCATGGTTGTCAAACAAGACATGTATGGTTGATTGGTGTGGCCATATATGGATAAGGCTTGACAAAGGTAATTACTTTCCTGGTTCACTAGTCATATAGTAACATAGCAATGCAGTAGATAAACATAGTTCATTATGCATTTGTAAAGCATAGGGATGCATAGGGGCCTTCCTTGAACATTGTTGCTAGGATCGACGACTTCTTCCTCCTGAAGCTCATCCTCAATAGGTTCTTCAGGAATCATGTCACCTATACATGCATGATGCTTGATGAGTGAACTGTGTAAAGTACATGCTCATGCTATGCAATGATTCTTAGTTGTTTATGCTTTAGTGACACATGAGTGAGTGCATGGTTAGACACTGGTTATCTATTGACTAGTAACTATCGGATAGTCTAACATGGATGTCGGATGGTCTAGTGGTTACTAGGACTTAGTGGAATATTGGCTCTCTGAATCCATTGGACTTTCTAAACTAGGATCAAACTCTCCATTATGAAGTCTGTGCTTTTAGGAATCTCTCTGTATAAAAGGTGATCCTATCAAAGGATTTTGTCAACTGTGGTGGACCATCCATCAGATCAGGTCTGTAGGTGTTGTGGGCTACTAAGGGTTCAGGCTCCATCGGATACTCCGTGCGAGTGACAGAACATTCGTATGAACTAGCTACTCTCAGGTTTCTAGTCTATAATTCAGCGGACACTCTGTTGTACCAAAACTATGATATAGGTTCTCTAGACACTTTTCTGTCTTGGGTGTATAACTCATTAGATGCTCTGATGTAGTGACAGACACTATGGTGGGTTATAGACATGTTCTGTGTAGGTGAGCAGTGAGACATTCAGTACTGATGGACACTCCACTGGTGATGTCAGACCCTTTGTCAATACTGATAGTGAACACCTCATAGTAACTCAAGATCCAAATCTTCACCCATGACACTTGCATGTGTGAACTATCTTCATGGTAGACTACTAGGGTTCTATAGAACATATCTAGCTCATTAGTTCTAACTACATTGGGTGCAAACTAACTCTAGGCCACAAATCAATGTTTCCTAGGTTTTGGCTCTTAAAGACACAATCCTAGGTTTGGCTTGGTTAGATCCTTACCAAGGGATGCAAAGACAAGGTACCAAGCTCTCCAAGAAGATGGAGCAGTTGGATCTCCTCCTTGGTAACTTGAAACCTTCTTCTTCTTGCCTCCTTCTCTTTCTAGCTCCTTATGGCAAGGGTGAGAGGGCTCCTCCCCCTTCCAACCCCTACCTCTTGTGGATGATGGCCTCTAGGTGATCTCCACGGCCATCTCTTGTTGCTTCTAAGCTCCAATCCCTTCTCCTTTCTCCTCCCTTCCTTCTCTTCCTTCCTTGAGTGTGAGAGAGAGTAGAGGGATGAACTAGAGAGAGAGCGGGAGTGTAAGAGTGAGTGAGTGAGCTAGTGGACTCTCTGCCTTGGTGTGTCCATGAGATGGATAGCTATGGTAAAGTGTGGGACCTAGTGATTCACAAAGTGACACCTCACATTTCTATATGGGGCGATCCTATCGGATAATCTATCATGATGGTGGACTCTCCGGTGGTGTCAGGTTACTGACTGATAGCGTGCTAGCAAACTAGCAGATAACCCGGTGGTGCTGGTAGATTCTTCATCAATTCAATAGTGAGCAGCTTAATGCAACATTTAGTTTCTAACTATTTGATTTCAAATACAAAGATGCTCATGATGTTGATGCTCACAAGGGTGTGAGGACCAGGTCGTGACATGTCGCATGGAGATATGATCGAGCAGAGACTTTTATGATGAATTGCAAGCATCATGGATGAGTAACTACAGGGCCCACAGGTACACATTGGATGGAGAAAGTACCATGTGGAGATCTATGATGAAGCCATTCATTATAGATCAAATATTGTTCATCACAGATGTGTAATTAGTTCAATGATGAAGCCATGTTCATCACAGTTTTAAAGGAGATCATCATAGATGAGTCACACGAGTGATCTATGATGAAACCCTATGCTCTTTTATGATATATTTTGTGACGATGCCTGATTTCATCATTGAAAGGGAGGGTTGTAGGATCATCACCACTGATCTATGATGAAACAGAAATATTTGTCATAAAAAGCGCTCTTCTATGATGGTTTCATATTCATCATTAACATTTTCATCATAGAAGTGGATATTTCTAGTAGTGCTAGGATGGTGGCAAATAGTGCTGGAATGATGTCATAAAAAGCGATCTTCTAGTAGTCATTAACATTTTCATCATAGAAGTGGATGTTTCATTTTCTATGCGTATGTACCTATGTGTGTAGCCCCCGTGAGTGAGTCATGTCTGGCTACGCGTGAGAGTCAGATCGAGTCACTCGGGAGTTAAGCACTACTAGGGCGAGATGTATGGGCATCATGCTATCTGGTTTGCTCTACGGTCAGTCTTGAGTTTCTGCAACTATGTGTGGGCTTGTACGTATATGTGGACATGTTTAGGCAGAGAGGTTAAGGTCAAGGTAGATGTGACTGACCGATGTACTAGAAGCTGTTGTGAAGCTGGCTGTCGCTGCTCGGGGTGCGTTGAGCCCCCATGCGTCTGCTCATGATGATGTCATTGCGGTCTTCGGGCCATGAGCTAATGAGGGAGCCTCTTCAGTGCTTGGGATGGTCACAGCCAGCACGGATCGACCCCTGAGATGACTGGGGATCAACCCCTTAGCTGGTGAGGGCTCGTGTACTCTGATGCTTGAGCCTTTGTGGCCCGATGATGTCGTCATCGTTGCGTCCCCAACTTTGGGTGTGGTTGTTGCTCTTGAAGAGGAACTAGTGCGACCTTGCGCTGCGAAAGTGGGGTCTGAGCGCCACGTGGTTTGGTCCGCTCGATGCGGTGGGCGGTGCACTCAAGGAGCATGCTTCCTCGGATGCATGTGCCTCCAAGTGATAGCTAATAGTCTGCTGAGGTGTGATGGATGGTTTGTCCACCATGCAAGATTGAACCCTGGTTCTTGGCTTGCCTACACGAGGCATGCTGCTGGGTAGCCACTTGATCACTAACGATGTCGTGGTGTGGCGGTAGATAATTTCATCGTTCATGCATGCCCTAACACGCTATGCTCCACTAGTTGCGGGGATGCTTCTCGGGGCATGATCCTACCATTGGATCTAGGCTTCCCATGCGGTTGACCTAGATGAGGTAGAAGCTGGTGATGGGCATTGACCCATTAGTGTGGATAACCTCTTGGTTCCCCAAAAGGATGTGGTCAGTTGAGGCCATTCCCTGGGTGAGTTTGTCATGAGCCATGGACTTTCAGCCTCCTAGGTGGAGGACTTGACCCTGACTAGTTACGAGAGAGGGTACTGGTCCCCTTATGTAGGTGAACTCTAGGATGCTGCCATTGTGGGCAGTTTCGAGAGTGTGTCTGCAGTGGGCCATGGGACCTCGATCTCCATGATGGAGGCTTGGGCCGCAGCTGTAGGGGGACATGGGCGCTAGCCCTTTGACGCTGGTGAACTCATAGTTTTCGCAGCAGATGTGGCCATCGTGGGCCATTCCGCTAGTGAGTCCACCAACGGTGCGAGGAGCCATCGCTTCCTTCTCAACAATTGAGAGTGCGCAACTGTTCCCTACCTGGCACATGAACTATCGGTGTTTTGTAAACCATACTAGTAAATTTATGCGATTGTCACGCTGCTCTAGGAAGACGATGGTAGCATCCAAAAGACACGAGGATTTATACTAGTTTAGGCCAGAGCCCAATGTTTAGTCTTAGATATGATTGAGTGCATGTTCCTCACTTGAATGCTCTAAAGTTCTTATAATGGGGGTGCAAGAATGGTGGAAGAGGTAGGAGACCTAAAGCTAGGAGATGGATTGTCTGAAGGGAAGCTTTAGGAGCCCTTCTATGGTGTAAGAATGAGTGAATAAGAGTATCCTCAGATGGGTGCCCTGGCTACCCTTATATAGAGTTCGAGGCCAGGGTGTATACAAACAAGAAGGTTCTTCTGACCAAAGGGTCGTGAGCCTAAGGGAGGTCCTAGCTAACTTGGCTTGTAAGTTATGCCGTCTTGTTTAGTACATCTAGGTGTGGTTGTTGTCATGGTCTTGTGGCCACGTCGTGGCATGGTGTGATGCAGTGCTACTATGCCAGCAGTGGTGGCACTATAGGCATGGTGGTGGTTCACTAGCTGTCCTATGCGATGTGGTCTCAGTCATGGTCTTCATCATCATCTCCTTGTTCCCTGGAGCATCATACGGGAGTTGGTAGCTGCCCCAAGTCATCGGTCATTTTGTTGGCTAGAGGAGCTAAGGGCCATGACCCTGATCATTGGTGTCGTGGCTCTCATCGGTCTAGATGGCTTCTAAGTGAAGGCCTTCATCGTGGATCCCATCCTATAGTGAGTGGAGTCATACATGCATCTTGTTGGGCCATATTTGGTCGGTGGTTACCGTACTAGACGTCACCGCTTAGGGCGGTGTTGTCTTGTCTGAGTTATGTGATGTAGGGATGGCGTCTGATCGAACCAAGGTGACCGTTGTCCCCTTGGTCCTTACAGGGTCAGAGTGGCATGCCTACCTTTGTTAGAACGGATGTGCCTAGCTATGCTCGACCTCTTTCCATTTCTCCCAGGGGTTAGGATGGTGGTGAGGTCGTGCGTCTCTTGTGCGCTGTGTGGCTAAGTCTGATGAAGGGGTTGTGGCCGGCCCCAACCTTAGCGCTCAGCCTAGTTTTCTTGAATTAGCTGGGCCTCAGTTATTCGGGCTCTTACTAGCTGATGTATCATGGGTCGCTTGGCCTGCTAACTAATTGATGCCTTGAGATACACTGAGGTTATAACCCCTACACATGGTGTGGCAGAACCTCCTAAATTATAGGACCCACATGCACCTGTCACTGTCCAACGACATCTGATGACTATGCATATGTTCCCGGTAACTTAAGACGTCTGTTGGGTGTCCTCGGGGAACCCCGAATCATCCACGATTTCTGAGCAGGATCCCATTACAGAGTCATTGCAGTATTACAACATTTATTCAAATATCTACATCAGAGTAAATTAGCGAAAGTCTTACAATAACTTAGTTTACAAACCAGTTGTTTCAAACCTTACAAACTAAGTTCGATACATATTACAAACCATAGTAGTAGTGGAGTGGCATTAGTAACATAATACAAACACACAATATAAGTATCCTACCCAAGGATCACACATTCACTTATCCCCATCGACCTGAACAACAGTCATGCAGCACAGTCCAAAATAGACCTGCTCATGAGGCTCACCTGCAACAAGGGTCAACGAACCCTGAGTACAAAAGTACTCAACAAGACTTAACCGAAATAAAACTGAGAAGACTCAGGAATGCAGGCTCAGGGATTCAAGGTATGGTTTTAGCAATAGTCAAAGTATTTTGCGTAAAAGCTCTTTAACAAAATTCTTTATATCAACATTTTTATCTTCGAAGAGATCACATACAAAGTTGACATGATCCATAATGAGATCATAAAACTTCATATCCAACACTTTCTCAAACCTTACTCAAGTTCCAGTTATTAACTACGATGATGAACAATGAGTTGAGTCTCCATAACCGAGGAGCAATGATGATTTGAACCAATTATACCCAGTTGGGGATTCAAGACCACACAACATATGTAGGTCCCGGACCTACATATACCAACCTACCCTTAGGTCCTCTAAAACAAGAACAGGTCCGCGCCACCCGAGAATACAGTACTCCACCAATCCAGCCCATTGCCACGTAGGTACACGCTATTCCCACCATCTCTCCACTCCCAGTGCACAAGTAGCCATTCTCATAATAGAATCGCCAAGTTAAGGCTTACCGGAGTATGTGGTTAGTACTACAAAGTCTCACCTCATGCAATTCAACAACAGACAGACCTTAATCGACACAGGCAGAAAGAACCCGCTCACAAGACCTCCATGTCTTGTGGCTCTCACACACCGAGTCCGCCTGGTCTAGATTTATTACTCCACATGCTCATATCTCATGATAACATAAGTAACCAACGTAAACAAAGATCCATGTAAAACTCGCAGGTAATAGGTAATCACCCGACTTTTATCTGTCTAAGCATGGCTAAGCATAACTAGGCATTTACGAAGTAAAACTGGTAACAAGGTACATATGGAAAAACAAGGTTGGTAATGCACCAATTAGGTTTCCACTTGACTATTAATCACTTAATGCAGTATATAAAAGCAAAAGCGATAGAAATTTATAAAACACAAGGTAGGTTTAAATGCATCCGGGGCTTGCCTTGGTTCACGGAAAAGTCAGGTTCCTAAGACGTTCCACAATTATCAGATCTGACCTCAACAGACGGATAAACTTCCTCCGCAACTTGATTAACTACCATGTGTTCACCTTCGTTCACTACACGTAGTAATAATGCCATGTTTAACGTGTTGCGAGATACAAAATATGATGCTCGATGATGGATGCAAAATTAACAACTTGAATACAACTTTTCTTCACGGTACAGTTGCAAGTCAAACTAACTAAGCCTTTTTCGTAACACATACTTCAATTGCCAAGGATCATTACCAACTAATGACCCAAGGTCATCACTCAATCCAAAATTCAAACAAAACTTAAACCATTAAAGGTTACTATTTGCTTTTATGAATTAATTATTTAATTCAAAATTATGAAATTAATCAACTTGTTCCAATTGAGCTCGAAATTTTTGTAAAGGTTCATCACATGATAACTAAGTGGCAAAACAATTTTCATAATTTTTAGATAATTATTTAAGCCTAGAAAAATCATGGAAACCCATTTATTAATTAATTGAGGAATTTTTATCACATTCAAAAAGTACTGAAAAACAACATTTCATATTTTTATTAAATAATATACATTACAAAGAGGTCACACAAAAATTTTCATAATTTTTGGAGCTCTAAATAAATCTACACAAAAATAACAAATCACATCACTATTCATTCAAATCTGAAAAAGGAAAATTTCCATTTTGAAACACTGAGTCACTGACAACCCGACCCCACATGTCATCCCCTACCTCCCGCGCTGACCACGGCGACGACCAAGGTACTAACATGATCACTACATCACGGCACATCGATTTGTGGCATAAGCGCGACCAATTACGGACTAGACCGAGCACCACGCTGGCCATGGCGGACACGGTGGCTCAGTGGCGCTACGTCGACAAAACTAAGCCAGAAATGGTGAAACAAACAACACAGAAAGAACCAAGAGCTCACCCCGAATGCTTTGGAGTCAATGGCCAAGCTAGAGGAGTAACAGAAAGGTGGGTTGACGTGCACAGCAACCACGGCGAAGCAAGGGTCGTCGGTGGCGGTGTTCCAGCGACTGTGATGAACAAAAGGACCAATCAACCGGTCATAGAGCATCACAGGATCAAGGTGAATTAGAAACAACACCGAGCAAGGACAGTGGCTCACCGTAGAGCGCTGGCCACGGTGGCGCTCGCTCAATGGTGGTGCTGCCGGCCTCGAGGAAGAAAGGCAAAGAACAGTGGTTCCCGGCACAATCAAGCAACAAGGCTAGAGGACTAGTTGCGCAAGGAACTAGCGAAGCTGTGGCAAGCATAGCCGAGGCTGGTTTGCGCTGAGGAGGTGGTGCGAGCTCAACGGAGCTATGGCGGCGGCGTCGGGAAAATAGAGGAGGAGAAAGGAGACGAACGGCGACGGCACAAGCTATATATGACGGTCATGAAGCAAGAGGAAGCCACGACACAGCCTTCCCCACACAAGCGCGACAACAAAGATGCCACAAACGCGCCTAGAATGCCGAAGAAGGACCGCCAATGGTGACAGCTGCCCGACGGCACTATTCCACTTATTTACCAAAATGCCATTTGTTTTAGAATCCAAATTACTCCCAAATTTATGTAACAACTCAAAAATCTCCAAAAATAAAAGTTGTTCAAAATCCAAAGTTCTACAACTTTGTTTTTACAACCACCCCCTAATTCGGTCTACATTCTGAAATGCAAATTTGAATTCAAATAGGGGACATTTAAAGAATTTTGACTTTTCAAATTACTTCAAATTTTTCATAACAACTTTGAAAACTCCAAAAACAAACTTTGTATAACATGACAAGCTCTACACTTTTGATTTTAGACTCAACCCCAAAATGTGCTTAGATTTTGAAATGGGTTTTTAGGGTAGGATTTAAATACTGAAAATCAGGGTTTTCTTGAAAATTCAACTCCAAACAAAACTTTGAACTTGATTCGAACAATACAATTCAACACATACAACATAAAGGTAATCTTGTTTTAGTGTATGCATATCAAAATTTTCACTAACACAAAAATGATGTGCTATGCATATGATGACATGGCATATTTTAGTATTTAAACAACCGAGGTGTTACAATCCTTCCCCCTAAAAGAAATCTCATCCTGAGATTCAAAGTCATAGGGTAAGTAATGGAAAAGGAAATGTGTCAGTCCAAAAACATCCAAAACTTGTCCATAAAACAACTGAGGTTCCTTTACAAAACATAATTTGTAACGACCGAGCTCAACTAACATTACTCTATATTGACGCAAGAAACTCCAGAAACTTTTCTAGCAAGTAATCTTCGGATTCCCAAGTAGCTTCTTCTTCGGAATGTTGATTCCGTTGTATCTTGTAGAACTTGATTGTCCTTCTTCGAGTAACATGGTCTTTTTGATCCAGAACTCGGATAAGATATTCGGAATAGGTCAAATCAGGTTCAAGTTCTACTCCTTCAACCTCAACATTCTGCTCAGGCACTCAGAGACACTTCTTTAATTGAGAAACATGGAACACATCATGTACAGCTGAAAGATGTTCTGGTAACTTCAAGTGATATGCCACTTTTCCATACCTCTCTAAAATTTGAAAAGGTCCAATATAACGAGGTGCCAACTTGCCTTTAACATCAAAATGGGTAACTCCCTTCATTGGTGATACCTTTAGATATACAAAATCTCCCTTGTTAAACACCAATGGTCTACATCATTTATCTACATAACTCTTTTGTCGGGACTAAGCTATCTTCAAATTACTTTGTATTTGCCTAACCTTGTCTTCTGTTTCTTTCACAAGGTCAACTCCAAAGAACCTTCTTTCTCTGGGCTCATACCAACTCATTGATGTTCTACATCTACGACCATAGAGTGCTTCAAATGAAGCCATTCTAATGCTCTCCTGATAACTATTATTGTATGAGAATTCAGCCAAAGGTAGACATTCATCCCACTTATTGGAGTAATTAAGGACACAACACCTTAACATATCTTCAAGTACTTGATTGACCCTTTCAGTCTGACCATCAGTCTATGGATGATAAGCTATACTATACAGTAGTTTGGTACCCAATGAAGCATGCAAGTGTTTCCAAAAGCTAGAGACAAACTGTGTACCCCTATCTGACACTACGGTCTTTGGTACTCCATGTAGGCTCATGATTCTTGCTAAATACATCTTGGCATATTGGATAGTAGGATATATACTCTTGACTGGAAGAAAATATGCTGACTTAGTTAGTCGATCTACAATAACCCATATTGAGTCAAAACCTTTTGATGTCTTGGGTAGACCAACAATAAAGTCCATACTAATATCCTCCCACTTCCAAGCTGGAATAGGTAATGGCTATAACTCTCTAGCAGACCTCAAATGTATAGCTTTCATCTTTTGGCAAGTATCACACTTTGCTATATACCGAGCAATTTCTATCTTCATTTTGGTCCACAAAAACCTTTGTTTCAAATCATGGTACATCTTATTACTTCTCGGATGAATAGATAACCTAGTAGCATGTGCCACTTCAAGAATTGATCGTCGCAACTTAGGAATCTTTGGTACCACTAAGCGATTCTTGAACCATAACACACCTTCATCATCTACTTTGAAGCATTCCGCTTTCCCATTCTTGATTCTTTCTTTGATATGGGCTATACCCTTGTTTTCTTTCTGAGCAGCAATAATCTGGTCTCAAATAGTGGCTTCAACAGTTATATTGGTCAAACTACCTTGTTGAATTACCTCTATACTCAACTTTTTCATCTCTTGACATAAAGTCAAACCCATTGTTTTTACTGTCAGACAATTGCAATGACTCTTTCGACTAAGGGCATCTTCATCCACATTTGCTTTACCAGGATGATAATGTACTTCCAAGTCATAATCTTTAATCAATTCTAACCATCTTCTCTGTCGCATGTTCAAATCTGATTGAGTAAAGATATACTTTAAACTCTTGTGATCTGTATAAATATGGCATGTATTACCAAGCAGGTAATGCTGCCAAATCTTTAGAGCATGGACAACTGCTGCTAACTCTAGATCATGAGTGGGATAGTGCTCTTCATGTTGCTTAAGTTGTCTGGAAGTATAGGCAATGACTCGGCCTTCTTGCATCAATACACATCCAATACCAATACCTGAAGCATCACAATAAATGTCAATTGACTTCTCGATATCAGGTTAGGCTAATACTGGTGCAGTGGTTAACAGTCTCTTCAAAGTCTGGAAAGCTTCTTCACACTCAGATGACCAAGCAAACTTGGCTTGGTTCTTCAACAACCCAGTGATGGACTTGGATACTCTAGAGAAATCTGAAATAAAACGATGGTAATACCCCGCCATTCCCAGAAAACTCCGAACCTGATGAACAGTGGTTGGTGATTTCTAATCAAGCACATCCTTAACTTTGCTCGGATTAACAGCAACTCCTTCAGCTGATAAGACATGTCCAAGAAACTGTACTTCCTTAAGCCAGAAGTCACACTTACTAAACTTGGCATATAGTTGATGTTCTCTCAAGTGGGTCAGGACAATTCTAAGATGTTCCACATGTTCCTTCTTGTTCTTGGAATAAACTAGGATGTCGTCAATAAACACCACTATAAATTTGTCTAGTTCAGGCATGAATACTGAATTCATCAGATACAAGAAATGAGCTAGGGCATTTGTCAAACCAAAAGACATTACCAAGTATTCATATAATCCATATCTTGTGGTAAATGCCATTTTGGGAATATCTTTAGGCTTAATCTTGATTTGGTGATAGCCTGACCTCAAATCAATCTTGGAGAAAACTTTGCTCTGACCAGTTGATCAAAAAGCAAGTCTATCTGAGGTAAGGGATACTTTTTCTTAATGGTCACTTCATTCAACAGACGATAGTCAACACATAACCTCAGGGTCTCATCTTTCTTTTTCACAAAAATTGTAGGACATCCCCAAGGTGATGAACTAGGTTGAATAAACCCTTTCTCAATCAACTCTTGCAACTGAGTCTTCAACTCGGCTAATTCCTTGGGAGGCATCCTATAAGCTCTCCAAGAGATCGGAGTTGTTCCAGGTTTTAACTCTATATTAAACTGAACATCCCTATCAGGAGGTAGACTGGGTAAATCCTCAGGAAAAACATCAGGGAATTCACAAACTACAGGGATATCTCTAATCTCCTTGACAAAAGTTGCACAAACTCTTTCCACTGATCTTCTTAAGGTTGGAAGTTGGATAAGAAGCTGAGAATTACTATCAGGCAAACTCACCCTTAATGTCCTATTCAAAGCATCTATAACAGCCTTATGCTGATACATCCAATTCATTCCTAAGATCACATCTATATCCTGATCCTTGAGAATAATCATGGTAGTGGGAAAAACATGCCCACCCAGGTTTATGGGTACCTGGTATACCATTTCCTTAGTACATAGACATCCCTCGGACGACTGTATAAAGAAATTTTCCTTTGTTTCCCCAATTGGAATTTCATGCTTTACGACAAAGGTTCTATTGATGAATGAATGAGATGCACCAGAATCAAAAAACATAACAGCAGGGTGATCGACAACAGGAAACATACCCATCATCACTGGCTCCCCTTCTGGAATTTCCCCAGCTTGAATTTAGAAAACCCATCCGGTCTTCCTTTCATCCTTGCCCTTCTGAGCATTCTGATTGTTGTTCTTATTCTGTGCTTGACCCTGTTGTTGATTAGCAGGGGCCTTCTAATAATTTTGATTAGACTGCTTGGGATACAGACATTCCCTGGAGAAATGACTGGACCTTCCACAATTGTAACATGGATAACTGTGACCCTGGGGTGTTGGAGTAGGTACCCTAGAAGCATTGGTCTGTTGTAGATTCTGATAAGTTGTGGCAGGACGGACATTTGATTATTGCCCGGCTTGGAACTGCGATGGACGATAAGGAGGACGATAATGGTTGACTGGATGATAGATTATCTTTTGCCTCTTTTGATTTCCACCAAAAGATCTAGACGACCCACTCTTTTTCTTCTTGATCTCCTTATGCTGCCGATACTTTTCCTCAGAAGCAATTGCAATATTTACTGCCACATGATAAGTAACATTGGTGCATGTAGTCATCATTGTCCGTAGTTTGGTATTCAGACCTCGCATGAACCATTTCTTTTTCTTGGCATCTGTATTGACATGTTCAGATGCATACTGTGACAGGTGATTGAATCTACCCACATATTGCATAACCGTTTGATCCCCTTGATTCAAAGCAAGGAACTCATCCAACTTCATGGCCATCACTCCCTCTAGGATATAATGGGCTTAGAAGGCAGTATGGAACTCAGCCCAAGTTATTGGAATGCCAGCTGGTTGCATAGCCACTAGATTTGCCCACCAAGCACCTATTGCACCTCTAAGTTGCTGGGCAGCAAACATAGGTTTCTGCATCTCCGTGCATGGAATAAGATCAAATTTCTACTCCATGGTCCGAAGCCAATCATTAGCCTCCAATGGTTCATTGGCCTTGGTGAACACTGGTGGTCTTGTATCTATAAAATCAACATACGTAGCCTCCTACCTGTTATGATTGTGGCCATAGTTTCCTTGCACCATATTCTGATCACTCTGAGCTATCTCTTGAAGCAATCAAGCATTTTCAATAGTCACATTGATAAGGGCGGCGATAGCATCTGCTAGACTTGGTGGAACTGGTGGCGGATCAGGAATATCGTCTTCATCTTGCGAAGTACCAGGAATATGCGAACCATGCATATGACGCATCTGTTCATAACAAACCAAACTTTACTCACAAGCCTTTATTAAACGATAAAAGAGCTTACTACAATGCATTACATTGGTTCACTTATTTAAACACAAGCCCACACCTACACAAGACAACTTAACTAGATCTCACTATTTACAACTCTACTTTTCTCCTCAATCACCTCAAACCTCGTGATCGGTATCCATTTTAGAAACATTTCCGCCTTCAATATCACTTTCATCTACCATCACTAATTCTTCCGTATCTTCTTCTTCTTCCTCTTCAAGTTCATCATTATCAGCAATGATGACACCAGGGTCCATTGCATTAGCTTGAGGTTCATGATTAGGATCCAGGAGGTTGCTCAGCCTATGGACTTCTTCATGCAAAGTAGTATTATGTTCTTCTAAGTCTTCTACATAAAATTCTAGCTCATGAGCTCTAGCTCTAGCTACATCCTCTCTATGCCAAGCTTCATTCCTTCCTTCCACCATATGAACTAACATATGTTCGTAGTTCTTGTGAGCGGTGATGAGACACCTCAATCTATCCCATAACTCGCCCACATGGAAGGCATCCATAGCCCTATCTCTAGTAGCCTGTGCTAACTCTGTTGTAAGCCTCTGTATCTCTGCCTGGGGATTAGGCCTAGAGCTGCTACTGCTAGCACCATCATTCCTAGGGGCAAGCTGGTGATGAGGAACTCCTTTTGGTCCAATGGACTTACGGGGCGTTATCTTGGTATGAGCCATACTGTAGGAAGCAAGATTAATCCAAATAAGACAATCTGATCAAAGTCTAAAGAGTAGCCAGGATGGATTACATAACTCAACCTAGACTCACTACCCAACCCAGACTCAGAGGTGAAGGAAGTAACAAGTGAATTAATCATGATGCATGAATCGTTCTTACGAACAAAAACATCAAAGCTTATAAGGTACATAAACAATAGTTGTTTTTATATAGGGCATAATAAAATTACTACTCCACCACACAAAACCTTTTTAATCAAATAAGGAATGGTGAGAATGAAATAAGATAAGCCAGAAGCAATTTAGACCAAATTAACAAATTATATTTATTTGTCATAAATCAATTTGAAGTTTTTGTAAAACAATACAACAAAGACTTTATAACGAGCACTCTGATACCATTCTGTGGCAGAACCTCCTAAACTATAGGACCCACATGCACCTGTCACTATCCAACGACATCTGACGACTATGCATATGTTCCCGGTAACTTAAGAGGTCTATCGGGTGTCCTCAGGGAACCCTGAATCATCCATGATTTCCAAGCAGGATCCCATTACAGAGTCATTGCAGTATTACAATATTTATTCAAATATCTACATCAGAGTAAATTAGCGGAAGTCTTATAATAACTTAGTTTACAAACCAGTTGTTTCAAACCTTACAAACTAAGTTCGATACATATTACAAACCATAGTAGTAGTGGAGTGGCATTAGTAACATAATACAAACACACAATATAAGTATCCTACCCAAGGATCACACATTCACTTATTGTCATCGACCTGAACAACAGTCATGCAGCACGGTCCAAAATAGACCTGCTCATGGGGCTCACCTGCAACAAGGGTCAACGAACCCTGAGTACAAAAGTACTCAACAAGACTTAACTAAAATAAAACTGAGAAGACTCAGGAATGCAGGCTCAGGGATTCAAGGTATGGCTTTAGCAACAGTCAAAGTTCTTTTGCGTAAAAGCACTTTAACAAAATTCTTTATATCAACATTTTTATCTTCGAAGAGATCATATACAAAGCTGACATGATCCATAATGAGATCATGAAACTTCATATCCAACACTTTCTCAAACCTTACTCAAGTTCTAGTTATTAACTACGATGATGAACAGTGAGTTGAGTCTCCATAACCGAGGAGCAATGACGATTCGAACCAATTAAACCTAGCTGGGGATTCCAGACCACACGACATATGTAGGTCCCTAATCTACATATACCAACCTACCCTTAGGTCCTCTAAAACAAGAATGGGTCCGCGCCACCCGAGAATACAGTACTCCACCAATCCAGCCCATTGCCACATGGGTACACGCTATTCCCACCATCTCTCCACTCCCAGTGCATGAGTAGCCATTCTCGTAATAGAATCTCTAAGTTAAGGCTTACTAGAGTATGTGGTTAGTACTACAAAGTCTCACCTCATGCAATTCAACAATAGACGGACCTTAATCGACACAGGCAGAAAGAACCCGCTCACAAGACCTCCATGTCATGTGGCTCTCACACACCGAGTCCGACTGGTCTAGATTTATTACTCCACATGCTCATATCTCATGATAACATAAGTAACCAACGTAAACAAAGATCCATGTAAAACTCACAGGTGACAGGTAATCACCCGACTTTTATCTATCTAAGCATGGCTAAGCATAACTAGGCATTTATGAAGTAAAACTGGTAACAAGGTACATATGGAAAAACAAGGTTGGTAATGCACCAATTAGGTTTCCACTTGACTCCTAATCACTTAATGCAGTATATAAAAGCAAAAGCGATAGAAATTTATAAAACACAAGGTAGGTTTAAATGCATTCGGGGCTTGCCTTGGTTCACGGAAAAGTCAGGTTCCTAAGACGTTCCACAATTATCAGATCCGACCTCAACAGATGGATAAACTTCCTCTGCAACTTGATTAACTACCATGTGTTCACCTTCATTCACTACACGTAGTAATAATGCCATGTTTAACGTGTTGCGAGATACAAAATATGATGCTCAATGATGGATGCAAAATTAACAACTTGAATACAATTTTCCTTCGCGGTACAGTTGCAAGTCAAACTAACTAAGCCTTTTTCGTAACACATACTTCAATTGCCAAGGATCATTACCAACTAATGACCCAAGGTCATCACTCAATCCAAAATTCAAACAAAACCTAAACCATTAAAGGTTACTATTTGCTTTTATGAATTAATTATTTAATTCAAAATTATGAAATTAATCAACTTGTTCCAATTGAGATCGAAATTTTTGTAAAGGTTCATCACATGATAACTAAGTGGCAAAACAATTTTCATAATTTTTAGATAATTATTTAAGCCTAGAAAAATCATGGAAACCCATTTATTAATTAATTGAGGAATTTTTATCACATTTAAAAATTACTAAAAAACAACATTTCATATTTTTCTTAAATAATATACATCATAAAGAGGTCACATAAAAATTTTCATAATTTTTGGAGCTCTAAATGAATCTACACAAAAATACCAAATCACATCACTATTCATTCAAATCTAAAAAAGGAAAAATTCCATTTTGAAACACTGAGTCACTGACAACCCGACCCCACATGTCATCCCCTACCTCCTGCACTGACCATGGCGACAGTGACTTTGACCAGCAAAATCTCACCGATGGTGAGATCTATAGCGACGACCAAGGTACTAACATGATCACTACATCACGGCGCATCGATTTGTGGCATAAGCGCGACCAATTACGGACTGGACCGAGCACCACACCGGCCATGGTGGACATGATGGCTTGGTGGCACTACGCCGACGAAACTAAGCTGGAAACGGTGAAACAAACAACATGGAAAGAACCAGGAGCTCACCCCGAACGCTTTGGAGTCGATGGCCGAGCTAGAGGAGCAACAGAAAGGCGGGCCGGCGTGCACAGCAACGATGGCGGAGCAAGCGTCATCGGTGGCGATGTTCCGACGACTGTGATGAACAAAAGGACCAATCAACTAGTCATAAAGCATCATGGGATCAAGGTGAATCAGAAACAACACAGAGCAAGGACAGTGGCTACCGGCCGCGAGGAAGAAAGGCAAAGAACAGCGGTTCCGGACACAATCAAGCAACAAGGCTAGAGGACTGGTTGCGCAAGGAACTAGCGAAGCTGTGGCAAGCTTAGTCGAGGCTGGTTTGCACTGAGGAGGCGATGCGAGCTCGACGGAGCTATGGCGGCGGCGTCGGGAAAATAGAGGAGGAGAAAGGAGACGAACGGCGATGGCACAAGCTATATATGACGGTCATGAAGCAAGAGGAAGCCACGACACAGCCTTCCCCATGCTAGCGCGACAACAAAGACACCACGAATGCACCTGGAACGCCGAAGAAGGACCGCCGGCGGTGACAGCTGCCCGACGGCACTGTTCCACTTATTTACCAAAATGCCATTCATTTTAAAATCCTAATTACTCCCAAATTTATGTAACAACTCAAAAATCTCCAAAAATAAAAGTTGTTCAAAATCCAAAGTTCTACAACTTTGTTTTTACAACCACCCCTTAATTCAGTCTACATTTTGAAATGCAAATTTGAATTCAAATAGGGGACATTTAAAGAATTTCGCCTTTTCAAATTACTTCAAATTTTTCATAACAACTTTGAAAACTCCAAAAACAAACTTTGTATAACCTGACAAACTCTACACTTTTGCTTTTAGACTCAACCCCAAAATGTGCTTAGATTTTGAAATGGGTTTTTAGGGTAGGATTTAAATACTGAAAATCAGGGTTTTCTTGAAAATTCAATTCCAAACAAAACTTTGAACTTGATTCGAACAATACAATTCAACACATACAACATAAAGGTAATCTTGTTTTAGTGTATGCATATCAAAATTTTCACTAACACATAAATGATGTGCTATGCATATGATGACATGGCATATTTTAGTATTTAAACACCCGAGGTGTTACACATGGATAAAGGCAAAAATCGCTGACTAGGTTTGACCACTATTTGTCATGGCTTGACCTCATCCCAACAAGCAGGGGTGGAGCTAGCATGGGTGGGGGGCTTGAGCACCCCAACCTACCATTTCTGGTATCTTGAAGCCCCCTAAGCTCCTACTGGTCTGGTAATGCTACAGTCTCTAATAGTCGCTAGCTCCTAGGCCACTATTGTGGTAGCTTTGCCTATCGTTGAGAGGTTGTCACACCCAATTTCGTAGAGCCAAAATCAGGGGCACAACATATGTGTGCCTGGATCAATTTTCACACATATGACTTGACATCATCAGTGATAATCAAAAATAGTATATGAAAAAGAGTATATTATTATTATTACATGGTCATCAGAGTTTGATTACAAGCGAAGCATCTTATTATAGAGAAAAGGTGAAACTTTAATGCCCTCCACATGAAGGTCGATGATAGCACACGCGCCTAACACCCAAGAATATCCTCCGGATGCCCATCCCAAGTTTCATTTTCTGAGCAACCTTTAGTTTTATTTGAGAAATAGCAAGGGTGAGTACTTATCGTACTCAGCAAGTACAGACAGAAAATAATATGAAATGCAAGGCTTAAAACAAGGATAAAATAGACTCGGGCTTACTAGAGGTTCACATTTTTAGTTGGCAAAGTTTTATTAAAACAACCTATATTCACTAAGTGAGTAAAGAGATATCCCAAGCCCTTAATTAAATGAGAGTATCATCATTAATTTTATGAAACCATTCCAAAGATTTTCATCTCCATTATCATACGGCATAGCCATGCTCGAAATCAAATCTGAGGTAGCCACCTCATCATCAAAGGACATAGCAATGCCTAGCAAATTCCTAGAAACTACATTTATAAACATGTGAGATCCATTTCTAATCATGTGAGGGTCTAGGCCACTCGTATCCGTGAGCACGATTGATATATCAGTTTTACACTCTACAGAGGTTGTACACTTTCACCCCAAGTCATGATTCCCATTTGCCCAGGGCTTGCAAGACCCACAAACACTTCCAAGGTGAGCGGGCAAGGTTTCAGTATGAGACTTTTCATAGTTTCTACTAGTAGGAAGCAACCCGCTAGTTTTCCATCTAGCGCATGGTTAGCCGTCCCCGTAGGGAGCCCAAGTAGCCACTTGCAGCATCCCTCATAAGCGAGGACTACCATACTTAGTAACCAAGACCCCCCCCCCTTTTTGCACCTACCTGGTAAGCTGCTGCACTACTAGAAGAAGATATGCTAATACGTCAAGCCAGAGCCATAATAGCTTGGAGTTGTACGGTATATCCTGGGTGGTCGCTCCACAAACCGGTCCTTAGGGAGGGCGGACATAAGTAACCCAAAAGCCTATTGGTGCAGGACCCACGGGATACCCTGCAAGGAAGGGAGAAGATCTAGTCTAACTAGGATTCTTCCCCTGTAATCTTACTAGTAGTATTATTCTGTAATCCTACTATAAACTCTCATTGTAAACCGACTAGGATTCTGACCTCCTAACTATATAAAGGAGGGCAGGGATCCTAGGGATGGTGACTTTGACAACACAACACAACACTTGACAATCAATCCAACGCAAAGGCTAATGCTGACTGGACGTAGGGCTATTACTCGATCACGATCGAGGGTCCGAACCAGGATAAATCGACTGTCTCTTGCGATTACCATCGAGTTCCACATATGCTGAAGCCCGAACATACTGCCCTGGGTACCCCCGTGGTAGGCTATCGATGGTCAAACATCGACAGCTGGTGCACTAGGTAGGGGCTTTCAGCGACTTTGCATCTGAGAGCTCGATGGACCTCGACAACATGATCTTCTCGAAGGGATCAACCTTCATCTTCGGTTCATGGATCTACAAGGCAGACGATGATGGCAAGCTCCAAGACCGTCTCCTCAATGATTCGGATCGTCATCAAGACCTTTCCATTTCAGCAACAATGACAGATAAACTTGCTAGAAGATTCGCACAGCTCGTGATATCCGATCCAACTCAGATTTCATGGCTTCACGCATCCGATTCAAACTTAGGCTCTGCTTCCGAGATGGAGTCCTATCCGAGTTCTTTTGGAAAAGCGAGTTCTTTTCCAATAAGTCTCTAGAACACGACATCAACCTATCAAGAATACAACTTGGAGTACACTTAGAGTACTCTAAAGAAGACAGGTCCTTTTCCTTTCGGTCTCGATAACATGGCAACATCTTATCGGGCATAGCTCGAAAGATCTCTTAATCTAGTGCTTGGAATACCACTGACAAGAGCTCAGAAAGGTCTCGTCTTAACTATAACATCTCAAGACTGCATCATCCACTGGCTAGGTTCCATTCCTAAGGATAGCAGCACCCAACTAGTTGACAATGCGACAACAACAGCTCTACCCTACCAAGAAGGAGACTCGATCTATGACCTTGAAACCTCTACTGAAGTTATCAACAACTCTCATAGTATAGAAACCAACGTCGATGACAGAACAACTCACGCTCAAGAAGTATTCATGATTCGCTGCCCTCGATCACCATTGGTCCCCCCAGAAGTGCCTGACGTTAGGTCCTTAGATGAATCCGAATCCAACATATCACCATTTATCTAGGGGCACAATGGTGAGACTGAGAGTCAGAGGCAAGCCAGAGAGAAAGAACAAATTGAAACAAGGACATCAACGCCATGCTAAATAGTGAAAGGAAACTTGGATCAAATATGAGTCAGACCTAGCTGAGTACAATAGAAGAAAATTAGAGTGAGAGGTCGAAGAAGGACGAGCAGTGGATACACCCTACGATAAGATCCGAGAAGCACTAGAAGAACTCAGGGCGACTTCACATCCCAATGCAAAACAAGAACAGCTCTAGGACTTCCTTCAATCAACAGTCCTAAGGGCGCATGATGGAAGGGCCCGCTCAAGACTACCTGATAGGTCAACATCTCATGAGCAGGAAGATCAAAATCAAAGGAAGTCCACTTTCGAGAGACTTAGACCAAGTGGAAGTCAAAACAGAGAAAGTAGAACAAATCATAGTCAAAAGGACCGAGTCGAACAACCAAGAAAGGCCAGAAGCAAAGCACCTACTCAGACAGCCACGCAAAACTACTCTCACCAAGACAACAGTTGGCAAGAAGGCAACGTGGAATCAGAATACACAGAAGCCAGAATGCACGATAGATTCTCCTATTTTGCAAATAGACTTGCTTCAATACGACTACCTCACAAGTTTAAGCCGTCCAACCACTCCAAGTATGATGGCAAAACCGAACCAAGACAGTGGCTTAGAATTTACTCGCAATCGATTGAATTGGACGGAGGAGACGATGACATCAAGACCTTGTTCTTTCCCATGGCCCTCAAAACCATGCCTCTTCAATGGTTTGACAAATTGAATCCAGAATCAATCAAAAATTGGGAGGACTTGCAAAGAGCTTTCTGTGAAAATTTCATGGGTATCATTACACACCCAATCACCCACATAGAGTTAAAAGGACTCAAGCAGAAAGGAGGTGAAAGTCTCAAAAATTACTATCGATGATTTGGCGAACTACGAGCTCAAGTACATGACATCACCCAACGAGAAGTAATCGAAGCTTTCTCTCACAGAATCATGGCTAGATGGAAATTTCAAGACTTCTGTAAAGAAAACCCAAGAAACAATAAAGAATTTAGACAAACAGTGGAAAAGATTATTACTACAGAGGAAAAGACATGAGAAAGATTCCCGGATAGAAACAACCGAGACAACCTAGACAGGCAAAATCTTTGAAACAATAGACATCAGGAAAGAAAACGTGGACCAGACAACACCATAGCAGTGACTGACAAATCAAGGAAGTTTTCCAAGCCTAGAAGGTATGACGATGTTGAAAACATGCGTTGCATCTTGCACCCCAAAGGAAATCACACCATCGGAGATTGCTACACCTTCAAAGATCGATACACAAGGAAAGATAGTAAGGAGAACACCAAAGAAGGCAATTAGAAAAAAGAAGAAGACAACCATGAAGACAAGGGATTCCAAAAATCCAGGGGGACAATAGCAGTAATCTTTGCTGGGGTTCCAGATTCCAGAAGCAAACATCAAGAAAAGCTAGCATTACGAACCATCATGGTAGCAGAACCTGCTACACCAAGATATCTCAATTGGTCACAGTATCCAATCCAATTTTCAAGAGAAGACCAATGGACTAGCATAGGAAACGCAGGCCATTACCCACTGGTTCTAGATCCAACTATTGCCGGTATGACTGTTACAAAAGTACTAATCAACGGAGGAGCCGAACTCAACATCATTTTTCAGAAACTCTAAGGAAGATGGGACCACAACTCGCTAGGATGATTACACCAACAAGCACGCCTTTTATGGCATAGTACCCAGCAAGGCAGCAATGCCACTTGGACAAATCACTCTACCGGTTACTTTTGGGACTCCCTCGAACTACCGTATAGAGTTCATCAAGTTTGAAGTTGCAGACTTCGATTCATCATATCACGTAATCCTCGGGCGCCCAGCACTAGCAAAATTCATGGCAATACCGCATTATCCATACCTGTTGCTTAAGATGCCAGGGCCTAATGGTGTCCTTTCTCTTTGGAGTGATTTGAAGCATGCTTTTGACTACGATGTTTAAGCAATCTAAATTGCAGTAAAAGCACAGGCTGCCGATGGAAGAAAAGAAATAGCCACTGTTACAGCAGAACTGAGCCTAGAACAGCTAATGATACCGGCTAAAAAACCCAGCATCCTAGCACCACCAAAAGAAGCCGACGTCAAGCAAATTGACCTGGACACCGGTGATCCCTCCAAAACGGCAACCATCAGCGCCCACCTCTCGGCAAAATAGGAACTCGCACTCACCAATTTTCTTTGGGACAACAAAGATATCTTCACTTGGAAGCCGGCCGACATGTCAGGGGTCCCAAGAGAGTTGGCTAAGCATAGAATTGATATCAATGAAGGCTCCAAGCCAGTAAAGCAATGACTACGATGATTCTCACCCAACAAGAAGGCAGCAATTAAAAAAGAAATTACAAAACTAATGGCAGCTAGATTCATTAGAGAAATCCACCATCTAGATTGGCTAGCAAACCTAGTTCTGGTATAGAAAAAGAATACGGACGAGTGGCGCATGTGTGTCGACTACACAGATCTCAACAAACACTGCCCAAAAGATCCGTTTGGGCTACCACGCATTGATCAGATAGTTGATTCAATAGCAGGATCTGCCCTATTATCCTTCCTTGATTGCTATTCAGGATATCACCAGATTGCATTAAAGGAACAAGACCAGAGCAAGACATCTTTCATCACTCCATTCGGTGCTTACTACTACAAAACCATGTCATTTGGACTCAAGAATGCTGGTGCCACTTACCAAAGAGCTATCCAGACATGCCTCGGTGATCAGATTGGTGAAAACGTAGAAGCATATGTGGATGATGTAGTAGTAAAGACAAAGAACCTGGATACACTAATTGAAGACTTAAAGCAAACCTTCGAAAACCTAAAAAGATGGAGGTGGAAATTGAACCCAAACAAGTGTGTATTCGAAGTTCCTTTAGGACAACTACTCGGATTCTTGGTCAGTCATCATAGAATTGAAGCAAGCGCCAAGCAGATTTGAGCCATAATAGAGATGGGCCCTCCTCGAAGTGTCAAAGATGTATAGAAACTAACAAGCTGCATGGTGGCCCTCAATCATTTCATATCAAGACAGGGTGAAAAAGGGTTACCTTTCTTTAAATTGCTAAAGAAGATAGACAAGTTCGAGTGGACAGAAGAAGCCAATGAAGCTTTCAAGAAGCTCAAGGCATACCTCACCTCCTCACTTGTTCTCACACCTCCGAAGAAATACAAAGACATGATGTTGTACATTGTGGCAACTTCCACTGTGATCAGCACAACGATCGTCATAGAAAGAGAGGAAGAAGGGCGTGTATATAAAGTACAAGGCCCCATATATTACATCAGCGAAGTACTGTCAGAATCAAAAATCTAGTACCCGCATGTGCAAAAATTACTCTACGCCCTCCTGATCACTTCATGCAAGCTTCGCCACTATTTTGAAGGCCACAAGATTACCATAGTGATAGATTTCCCACTTGGGGACATCCTGCACAACAGAGATGCAACAGGGCGCATATCTAAGTGGGCAGTTGAACTTGGTGCTCTCAATATCGATTTCACCCCATGGAAGGCAATTAAGTCCCAAGCCCTGGCCGATTTTGTTGCCGAATGGATAGAAATTCAACAACCTATGTCAAGTACCATCCTTGATCATTGGAAGATGTACTTTAATGGATCACTCAAGCTAGGCAGAGCCGGTGCAGGCATCCACCTAATTTCTCTAGACAGAAAACAACTCAAGTATGTCCTTCAAATACTATGGCAAGCTACAAATAATGAAGCAGAATACGAAGCCCTCATCCACGGGCTACGAGTGGCAATTACCCTTGGAATCAAGCATTTACTCGTATACGGCGATTCAGCAGTAGTCATCAATCAGGTCAACAAGGATTGGGATTGCACCAAAGAAAACATGGGCGCTTACTGTGCTGAAATATGAAAGCTCAAAAAACATTTTCAAGGATTAGATATTCTGCATGTCCTGTGTGATTCTAATATTGAGGCAGATCTCCTCGCCAAGCTTGGATTAGATAGGGCAAAGGTCCCACCCGGTGTATTCATAGAGGAGTTATCCGCTCCCTCTATCAAACAACCCGGTGAGATAACCCCTGAAATCTCAGCTAAAAGCACCTATATTTTGGTAATCACCACTTCATGGACCCAGGTTTTTATCGATTACATCAAAGAGAATAAGTTGCTAGCAGAAAAAGAGGAAGCTACCTGAGTTGTTCGCAGAAGCAAGAACTACGTCCTAGTGGGAAACAAAC
This sequence comes from Miscanthus floridulus, assembly GCF_019320115.1. Taxonomy (NCBI): domain Eukaryota; kingdom Viridiplantae; phylum Streptophyta; class Magnoliopsida; order Poales; family Poaceae; genus Miscanthus; species Miscanthus floridulus. The sequence goes on from NC_089581.1 coordinate 106,609,232, forward strand.
TATACAGAAGAGCTACGTCATTAGGAGTACTCCTAAAATGCGTCTCATTTGAAGAGGGCAAAGAGATCCTAAATGAAATACACTCAGGTTGCTGTGGAAATCATGCCGCTTCAAGAACACTAGTTGGCAAAGCATTCCGTGCCAGTTTCTACTGGCCAACCACTTTGAAAGACACAGAAGAACTCGTCAGAAGATGCAAAGGTTGTCAAATGTTTGCAAGACAAGCTCATGTGCCAGCTCACAACCTCATAAACTACTCAGTCCATGGGAACTAGTACTAAGAAGAATATAAAAAACCGACGGACGCCATAAACTACTCAGTCCATGGGAAGGTCCTTTTATCGTCACAAAAGTCACCGGACCAGGCACATACAAGTTGATAACTAAAGACAGAAAAGAAGTCAACAATACATGGCACATCAGCCAGCTATGAAGATTCTACGCATGAAAACAACTCAAGGGAAAATATATATACAAGCCATAAGAGATCAATGTTCATGATCAATAAAGATAGAGCTCATCAACAACATATGTACTATTATGACTTATCAATGTTCATGATCAATAAAGATGGTTCTTTCTAGACAACATATGTCTTATTATGGCTTTCCCCGAGTTGTTTCCAATGAGCCAAATAAAAAACCAAAATGGCTAAAAAGACGCCTAAGCATACCGGCCGAGAGCAAAAGAGCTAAAAAGATGCTTGAGCCCGCCGATGAGAGTAGCTAATAAGCTAACACCCGAACAAAAAAGCAAAATGGCTAAAAAGGCGCCTGAGCATACTGGCCGAGAGCAAAAGAGCTGAAAACATGCTTGAGCCCACCGATGAGGGTAGCTAATAAGCTAACACCCGAATCAAAAAGCAAAATGGCTAAAAAGACGCCTGAGCATACCGGCCGAGAGCAAAAGAGCTGAAAAGATGCTTGAGCCCGCCGATGAGGGTAGCTAATAAGCTAACACCCGAACCAAAAAGCAAAATGGCTGAAAAGACGCTTGAGCATACCGGTCGAGAGCAAAAGAGATGAAAAGATGCTTGAGTCCGCCGATGAGGGTAGCTAATAAGCTAACACCTGAACCAAAAAGCAAAATGGCTAAAAAGACGCCTGAGCATACCAGCCGAGAGCAAAAGAGCAAAAAACATGCTTGAGCCCGCTGATGAGGGTAGCTAATAAGCTAACACCCAAACCAAAAAGCAAAATGGCTGAAAAGACGCCTGAGCATACCGGCCGAGAGCAAAAGAGCTGAAAAGATGCTTGAGCCCACCGATGAGGGTAGCTAATAAGCTAACACCCGAACTAAAAAGCAAAATGACTGAAACTAAGCCTGAGCATAAATCAGAGCAATTCCAAGATAGGGCCCTCTAGCTCCTTGTTCCTAATAGCAAGAGGCTCGAGGGCTACACTTAGAAGATCCCAAGAAGCGCTACATGATTTTGCTCAAGAAAGCACTCAGACGACACTTGTTCCTGCTCAACAAGACTTGAAGGACCAAGACGAGGCTTCTAGAACTCAACCATGAAGTGCTTAGGGGCTTGTCGATCCTAGGATGTTTTTGCTACCACAGATAAGACCATATGCTGACCACACTCCAAGTTAAGCTGAAAAGAAGAAGCTGGAGATGTCCTAAGTCTTTTTAGTACTAACAAGAACAAAAAGTTTGTCGAGACAACAATCTATACCGAGTTGTTTACATGTCACAGACGAAAGCCAGAGAAGCACTCGATAAATCAAGGAAGTCTACCAAAACATCAATCTACATATACTGAGTTGTTTACAAGGCACAAACTAAAGCCAGAAAAGCACTCGACAGATCAAGAAAGTTTGTCAAGACAATGATTTACCTAAGCTAGGTTGTTTACGAGACAAAGAAATACAAACAAAGAAGACATCAACAAAAAGAAAGAATCTCCATTCAGTCTTCAAGTATAGTGTTTTATTACAGAAGCTGGAATACAAAGGTCGACTACATCAAGCATTGTCATCAGGAGAAGAAACATCAATGTTAAGATTATCTACAATCTTCCTGGCTAAATCATCGACCTCAGGCTCCAACTTCTCAACAGCATCTAGATACTCTTGGCTCTCGGCTTCATCAGCAACCTTGGACAAAAGAAAGTCTAGAGAAAGAACCCAGACCTGAGCAAGGACATTCCTGGTACAAAGATGGGCACACCTCTTCATGAACTCCTGGAAATGGGTCAGCACTTGGGGAATGAACTGAGCCCAAGAATGACCATCATTTGCTGGAGTCCGAAGAAGGTCGGCTACTAACCGAAAAGACTTCCATAAAGCTTTCTAGTTCTCAGTAGTCGTTGCCAACTTGCCAGTCAAGTCCTCAACGGTCTTTTGGGCCTGCACAAGATCTCTGTCAGCTCCACACCTAATCAACTTAGCAAGCGTGAGTTCTTCTTCAGCTTGAGTAATTACCTCCTCAGCCTTATTATGGCTAGTATGAACGAGTGTCTTCATCTCCTTGATACCCTCCGAGAGCTTTTGCTTTCCAACTCAGAGAGCTAGACCAGGCAACAAAAGACAAGTCAGCAGAAAGGCAAATTTGAATACAAATGGAAACAAAAAAGAACTCACGATACCATGGCACTTTTTCTTCATGGCCTCCACATTTTTCGAGGCCTCCTAGGTAGCTGCATCCCTCTGCTTTTCTGCCTCAACTACCCAAGCACGGAGAGCCTTCTCCTCATTCTGATGCATCTGACGCTCAAACTCCAACTCAGTCCGATAGAGGTCAAGCTCTACCTTCAGGGTACTCACCTCAGAAGACAACTTTTTCTCATTTTCAGACGAGAAAAAGAAGCCGGTATGATCATGAGAAAAAGACTAAGAAAAAAGAGAGAGAAAAACAAGACATAAGGACAGAAGAAAAATGAACATCCAAAGAAAGAAGTTTAGAAAAACTTACCTAGAGCTTTTCCCCGAAAGAAGTCGTGAAGGTCGCCAAGTTTCCCCAGGCAGCAGTCAGCTCTGACAATTGATGAGTGGCATCAAATTGCTACACCATGTCATCAGCCAAAGGTAGACCACCGGAAGCAAGAAGAGGAGAGGGAGAAGCCGGCCGAGGCGAAGAAGGCACGACCAGGGCAATCTCCTAGGATGCCACGGCCAATACCTCAGATGAACCCGTCGCCATGGCCACGGTCACCTCGGGAGTCGGCAAATCAGCAGTTGTGGACTCTGTCCCCCTCACAGCCACCTCAGCCACCGTGTGTTCCAAGTCCTGAGACTCAGTACGCAAGGGCGCACCAGAGGTTTGACAAGAAGTCAACTGGAGGCTCGGGGAAGACGAAGGCCTGAAAGTTGACAAGGAAACTCGTTAATAAGAATAAGAAAAAAGGAGAACAGAAGCAGAGAAATAAAACCAGAATTCACTCACTCAGCTATCTTCTTCTTCATAAAACCAAAAGAAGACCTCACAGGGGGAACCACAGCAGCAAAAACATCACCACCACCCTATGATAGGAGTGGTGCGACCGGTACTAGAGCCTCAGAAGAACTCGAACCCGATGTCCATTTGCTACAAGAGAACAAGACCAAAGTCAAAACAAAAAGAGGAGTTCAACAACAGGAAAACAAGAAAAGAACTCACCGACGAGTAATGAGAGTAGCATCATCATCCTCTTCCTCCTCACTCTCGACCAAGGCCACCATAGCTCAAGCTGAAAAAAGGACAAAAGTACTCGGTCAAAGATAAAAACAAGCAATAAAAGGACAGAGCGTATTAATATGCTCACCTAAGAGCATGCTAGCTACAACTGGAGTACCTGGATGAGTACTCGACTAGCGAGACTTCTTGGCAGTAGATGGAGCAGAAGAACTATCTGCTCGCCCCCTCTTTCCAAAAGTACGAGGAGCTCGAGGAACTAGACGAGGAACATACTCTTCATATACGTCAGAAAATGCAGAAGAAACACCAGGAAACATCATGGTAGTTTGAAACTTACTGGTCAAGGACGCCCCAGCAAGACTACCCCCAGCCTCCACATTTGCAGGGAGATCATCAAGGGGAATTAGATCAGCGAAATTATGCCCCAATTCCTATAAAAGAGTAAAACAACAAGACAAGGAAGATTAAGCAAAAGTGAATACAACGAAAGAGAATCAAAAGTACACGCATAAAGAAAAGAACAACTCATAGTAGGGGGTGGGTTATTAGCGCTGTACTCAAGGACAGCAAGCGGAACGATGCTTACTCCCTTCAGCATCTTCTGAAGATGCTCAAGCACCTCCTCATTGGTCAACTCAAGGGCAGGGACCATACGAGAAGGGTCCTTCGCCCCAGAGTACTCGAAAGCGTAATGTTCACGCTCCTTCAAAGGTTGAACTCGGTGGCGAAGAAAACTTGAAATAATCCTGAAGCCGATCAAGCCTTGCTATTTCAGAATGCAAATCCTCTCGAGAAAAGGCTTGATCATCTAGAGCTCGGTAGTTGTCACAGGGTTCTTTTCCCATCGGTCATTAACCAAGGGACCAGATCCAGAATGAACAGAAAGAGGGGGAATCAAGTTAGCGGCATAAAACCAATCAGCACGTCAATCCCTTACAGAATCAACTAGGTCATAGTCAAAGAATTTGCTCTTAAGACCTTGGCAAAACTGAATCCTGTAGCCACCAAGAACATTAGTGTCATCGCGGTGGGGTTGTGGCTTCAGGCGAAAGAAGTAACAAAAGAGAGAAAGAGAAGGAGGAATTCCAAGGAAGGTTTCACAAAGATGAACGAAAATGGAAAGGTGAAGAACAGCTTTGGGAGCAAGGTGGTTTAGGCTAATCCCAAAATAGTTAAGAAATCGGTGAAGAAAGGCAGAAGCAGGAAGGCAGAGACCGGCACGGATAAAGGAGACGAAGAGAATAATCTCACCAAGACTTAGAGCAGGGACCCGATGTTCACCTAGAGCTCTCCAATCAGCAATACCCTTACTCTGAATCAGACCATCGCTAACAAGCTTGTGAAGCTGGTCTTCAGTTGTTGTTGGAGCCGGCCAGATCTTCTAAGCAGCCCTCATCGCCATGAATTCTTGATTTTCGATGATGGAGAGCGATGCTTCCTCGTCGACGAAGGTCGCCTGGGACTTACTCGTCGACTTCTTCCTACCCATATACTAGCAAAGGCAATGGGGCACTAAGAATAGAGAAGGCTAAGACGGAAGCGCTCAAACGACGGTAGCAATGGCGGCGGCGGAATTTCAAAGGCTAGGGTTTCAAGGCAAAGGTAGGGTACCAAAGAAAAGGAAGACAAAGGCCTTTAAATAGATTTTACACTAGTAAAAATATGGCCCACCAGGCCTGTTTTAATATGGCATGAGGACGCAACGGTCTATTTATCGACACAGCTAAAATGATGAATGACTCAAATCCACACAACGGTACAGTTCAATGGGCAGATTTTAGACTTATCCATCCAGCACCACGGCGGAGTTATCATATTACCACAAAAAGAACTCATCAACAATAAAGCAAAGAAGGGTTACCTCACAAGGAGCACAACAACCCGGTCCTTACAGAAAGAACTTAGAAATCTCATCAACAACCGGGACATCAGGAGAATAAAAAATGACAACTCAGAAGGCAAGATTCTTTCCATTATAAATGGTTTCAAAAAATAGAAGATTACACATCTTACAAGACCCAACGAACTCAGTACCACGACAAGCAAAGTAGCAAAGAGGAACCCAGACACGGCTAGGCTCTGAAACGACTACGTGTTCCAAATTGCTACTCGGTAGAACAAACCGCCCTCGGCTACACTGTTTTCTTCAAAGGATGGACGCAGTGCATCCAAGGCAGAAATCAGCAGCATGGTGGGACAACATGGAGTAGAGAAGGCCGGTAGGCATCTGTCTACCCAAGACCGATGTGATGCTGGATATGGTGTTGATCTACACCGGACAGTCTCAGGGCAGGCGACGAGGATCAACCCAGAACTGCCAAATGAAGGATTGCATCCCACATCACAAGACTCCCTCCAACTACTGTCATGTATTCCAAGTACAATGCGGCTGCGGGATTAGCCTACCTCTAATCCCTATCACAAGACTCCCTCTAGCTACAGCAAGATACACAAGAACTATAAAATACGCCCGAGGGCTGCTCTACTTCACAAACTAACATATTCAAGACTACAGAGACTTCAGACCACGCAACAAAAATGCTCAATAAATCAAAACAGCATAGGAGGAGGATATTTATAGGCCAAAGAAGCGGTGCACATGGACCAGGAGCACCAGCGGAACAAACCTAACAAAGAACACAGTGAAAAGACAGAATTCAATAAAAAAGGACTCAGGCATGAAGGAACGGTACTCAAGGACAAGCATATTCGAAAGGATATACCAACACTGTACAACTCATGAACAAACAAGATTTACACTCAACCACCACCATACAACTATATCTGACAACAGTAGACTACCAGAGAATATGCCAAGACCCTGCATCCGAGTTCTTTCTGAACAAAAGAACCCGAATATATGCTCAGAGGCTGCAACAGGAGAGGTTTTCAGTTCTTTTGAACAACTCAGATTCAAGACCCTCCAACTTTTTGTTCCAAATAGCAAGAGGCTCGGGGGCTACACTCAGTGAGTGCACTTTTTCCTTCAAAAAAGCACACGTCACCAAGAGGACTACTTCAAGACAACAGTCTTTCAAACAACATAAGATTCAAGACCCTCCAACTTTTTATTCCAAATAGCAAGAGGCTCGGGGGCTACACTCAGTGAGTGCACTTTTTCCTTCAAAAAAGCGCACATCACTCAGAAGACTTCTTCAAGGCAGACAACTTCAAGGCCACATGACAAAAAGAACCCGAACATAGCTATATCCGAGCTCTTTTCGACAAAGAACCCGGGTATATGCTCGGGAGCCCTTCGATGAAGAATCAAGGCAATTTCAAGAAAAGACCCTCAAGCTCCTTGTACCAAACAGCAAGAGGCTCGGGGGCTACATCCAAATGGGAGTACCTTTTTCTTCAAAAAGGTACACACCACGCAAAGATCTCACGAAGCGCTACACGGTTTCGCTCAAGAAAGCACTCGGACGATGCTTGTTCCTGCACGACAAGACTTGAAGGAACAAGACAAGGCTTCCAGAACTCAACCATGAAGTGCTCGGGGGCTTGTCAGTGCGGGACTCACGGGATACCTCGCAAGGAAGGGAGAAGATCTAGTCTAACTAGGATTCTTCCCCTGTAATCTTAGTAGTAGTATTATTCTGTAATCCTACTAGGAACTCTCATTGTAAACCAACTAGGATTCTGATCTTCTGACTATATAAAGGAGGACAACGATCCTAGGGATGGTGACTTTGACAACACAATACAACACTTGACAATCAATCCAACGCAAAGGCCAACGTCGACTGGATATAGGGCTATTACTCGATCACGATCGAGGGTCCAAACCAGGATAAATCGACTGTCTCTTGCGTTTACCGTCGAGTTCCGCATACGCTGAAGCCCGAACATACTGCCCCGGGTACCCCCGTGGCAAGCTATCGATGGTCAAACATTGACAAAGCCATAGGTATTTATTCCCCTAGGTTGCTAAAAAGCCAACTTTTATATTACCATTTGTAATAAGCCATTAGTCAGGAATGTATCATCATAAATTAAGTACCATGTGCCATAGTGGGTTGGACCAGCTAAGCATACTACAATTTCCCATGTAAAACCCCAGGTGCAAGGAAGGATTGATAGGGCTAGTCAAAGTCCTTAGGGTTTAACAAGTTAAGACACATGCATAAAAGTATAGTGTAATTAAAGTTAAATAGGTAAACAAAATGCTTCAAGGGATATGCCTGCACTTGCCTTCCTCGTAGTTAGGCTGCTCGGGACCTTGTTGATCGGGTTCTCCTTCCCCCACAATTGCTCCCCATCTATACGCGTCAAATAGTACATACAAAGCAATCATAAATTTAATTAGAAACATTACACCATTACATAGATCAGGCATAAACAAACCTTCCAAGCTATTTTACGCATCGAGAGAAACTCGTGGATTCGAGAACTGCTGAAATCAGAGTTAAAATGGAGAAGTTATGCTCCTTTTATGAATTAGTGGCAAAATTGTATTAAACCGAACTATTTTTAGGTTTAAAATAAATAAAAATAGAAATTCGTTTGAAATCTAGACTACGGGTTTAATTTGCGGAAAAGCCAAGGGCCTTTCCACAAAAGCAGCGATGGCTGTCGGCTGCAGTCCATGGACCAGCGGTGGACCGTGCCTGTGGGGGTGGGTCCACGGGTCCACCATGGACCGACGGTGCTAGGGCTCGGCGGTGGCCTTGGCCGGCGCCGGCGTGCGCAGCGCGGTGGTGGTGCGGTGCGTGGTGAGGCAAGGCGATGGCGTAGGCGCGCTGCGCGTAAGGTGGCGGACTTGGCAGGATCCTCGTCGGCGGCGAGGAGCAGCCGGAGGTGGTGGTGCGCGTGGAGGGGTGGCTCGGCCTCGCTGGAGCAACTCCGGCGAGCCTTACTGGTGCGCAGTGAGGGAGAGGGAGGAAGGGGAGGGCACCGGCGTGATGCTTACCACGCGGCAAAGCTCGTCGTCGTGACTGGTGCGGCGGAGAGGGGGTTTCTACGGCGGCAGCCGTCTCGGCAGCGGCGAGCTCGAGCACTAAGCGAGAGTGAGTGAGTGGGAGGGAGTGAGGAGGCGGCAGAGGGCGCTCTTTTATAGGTGTTGGGCCTCTCGTGCGAGCGGGCGAGCGTGAGGCGTGGGAGGCGGCGACGGCGGCGCTGCTGACCAAGCCTGGCGGCATGCGGGCAAGCGAGCCTCGCGGGATGGGGCGGCGACGACGCTGCGCGGGCGTGCGTGCGGCGCGGGAAGAGCAACGACGGCTCCCTGCATGGCCAAGCGCGGGAGGGGCACGCGGCATGGCGAGGTGGCTCGGCGTGGCGGCATGCGGGGGCGAGCGCAAGGCGCGGGAGTGATGGTGGCAACGCGATTGCTCGCGGTCAAACGTGGGCGTGGCTCTCGGGCTAGGGCAGTGACGGCGCAAGGAGAGCGAGGAGGGGCACGGCTGCGGCCGCTGCATGCTCAGGCGAGCACGGCCATGCGGCGTGGCGTTGCGGCTCGGGCTGCGCGAGCAGCGTGGGGAAGGAGACGGCCCTGTAGCGGGGTCGCTGATGGGTGGGTCCCACCCGTCAGTGACCCTGTCGCGTGGGTCCCGCGTGGCAGCGAGAGGGAAGGGGAGGGCGTGGCCAGCAGGCTGGGCCGGCTCTGCTACGGGCCAGAAAAATAGAAAGAGGGGTGGAAAATAAAAAGAAATGTTTTTCATTTTTTCAAAAGAGATTTTTGGAAAGGATTTCTATCCTATTTGATATAAATGCGAACTAAACACACAAGAGCAACTAGTAAAAATTGTGCAGCGGCATGAATGCAACAAACATTGTTTCTATCTTATATTTCTTTTTCCTTTATTTTGTAAAATGATTATTCCTCCCTAAAAATAAATACAACTAACCAAATTAAATTCAAACTAATTCAAATAAATTCTAAATTTTAGAATTTGAAATTTAGGGGGTTACAGATATCATTGAGCCCCGTAGCCTAAACGGCTTCTTCAGCCATCAACATCACTGAACGTGCCATTGCCACACAATCGACTGTTGTAGTGGCAGATAAAAGCTGCGATGGTTGCATTATTGGCGGCGGCCATGCTCCGCAAGGTGGCAGGGTCGGTACGAGGAGTGGCACTCGAGCCAGGAGGCTAGTTTAGGCACATCGGTGGGGAGAAATGACACTTAGGAAGCAGCGATGAGTGGATAAAAGGTAAAAAAAATTGGATTGCAATTGTGAATCTGCGATAGGCATATGGATGCAAAGCAAACAAGCAGGGCGGATCTAGCGTGTGGGTGGGAGGGGGGCTTGAACCCCCTGACCTACCACTCCTGGTACTTTGAAGCCTCCTTAAACACCTCTTGGGTCGGTAATGCTACAGTCTCCAACAGTCGTTGCCTCCTGGGTCGTCGCAGTGGCAGCTTTGGCCGTCGCTGAAGCCACATTAGCCGTAATAACCGCAGCGGCCACGAAGGAGACGACATTCGTATTGGCCGTGGCCCGGGCTAGGTCATTGAGCCCTGGAGCCGAAGCAGCTTGGTTTGACATCAACTTCGCAGAATGTGCGGCCTTTGCCACTCAAGCGGTTGTTGTAGTTGCTGACAAAGTTGTGGTGGTGGTGCTGGCAATGATCATGCTCAGCGAGGTGGCAGGGTCAGGAGGAGGGGTGGCACTTGAGCCCGAGAGGCCCGTGAAGGCGCGCTGACGGGGAGGAGTGGTGCGGAGTAGGGCGGATCGAGAGGAGGGCAGCGCTCGAGAGGACGAGGAGAGCAAGCGAGATGTGGCCTCTTTTGGGTATATGGAGAGTTATTTATGGTTTTCTCTCCTGTTAGCCACATTGGTAAAATTAAAGCTTTTTGTCTGAACATCTGTAAAACAACTCATCATGATAGATAAAGTTTACCAAATTATATTGCAGTCCCTAAACTATTTCCGCGTTCTCATTTAGATCCTAGAATACTAAAATACACGCCAGACTCCCTAAACTTTTGACATCGCAGTCCAAACGTATCACAGACTACACTTCATCCGACGTGGCATGCCACGCTGACCACGCACGCACAGCCCACACCGATTCTTGCAGCGCAGGCCGCAGCAGAGTTCACGAACAGGTGCTTCGTCTGCGTGTGGCATGCCTTGGTCGGTGCGGTAGTTGCAGGCTGCAGCGACCTAGTAATAGTAGTACACCTAATGCTGTAGTAGTTTTTTTTTTTTCAAACTTTTGCTTGAATGTATGCTTGTATGTAAAACATAGCCGAACTTAAATCAAACTCTTCTTATTTTGTTTCAAAATCCTAACCCAAAACTTTCTTTCTAAAATATTTCAAAACCTATTGGCAGAATTAAAGTCTTGATAGGCTTTTGGTTTTGAACCAATAACTATTTTTATTAATGAGTTGTTTTGAGTTTCAATCCGAAGCGTAATTGGAAATATTTTCTCCTGATTTGCAACCGATGATCCTAGCAATCTCGTTCTACCCTGGTACTACCTGTATGGGCGTTCTTTTTGAGACAAAATTCAAAAGACAGAATTGTGGTCTTCATGAGAGCAATGGTATAGTGAGCAAAAGTACAGAATGAAAGCTATGAGAGTAGGGATGGAAATGGATGTCTGAAAATTCGAACTATCCGAATCCGTATCCTTTAAAACTTGTGATATGGATATTCGTATTCGTTTCTAATGTGGATACTAAATAGATATATCCAAATTCAATTTTTTTCATATTTTTCTCTATCCAGTTCCAGATCCGTATTTGACAAAAATATAGAATATCCGACATTTATCTGTATCCGCGAAGAACAAGCATGTATAATGAATCTATTTAAAAGTTTTCTCTCCATTATTATTTAATTTCAATATTACTAATGATGTATTAAAACTATTTAGTAGTATATCTATAAGTACCTTTTAATGTATTGAATCTATCTTTAACCTACGTAAATCATCGAGATTGACGAAGTCACCACAGACGCTTCACTGTTGATGGGAACGTCGTCTACCACTGAAATTACAAATGCTGAATATTTGCTCCCAGGAAAGTCGAATCTAGGACTAAAAGTGCTACTGAGACTCTTGTAACCTAAAGATACATGCCCTTTCGCTCGTATACATAGGTTTCTGCGCTTTCAGTTTGACTCTTGTAACCTAAAGATACATGCCCTTTCGCTCGTATACATAGGTTTCTGCGCTTTCAGTTTCTAGGTTTTCCATTTGTTTCTATTCTCCCTGAAGCAAACTTAGGAAGAGGCTATATCTCAGTACGAGAGATAAACTGTTCACAGCACTGCACAGACTTGGGTAGGTAATCGAAACAGAGAAGTCGTCCATCCCTTTTACATTTACATCAAGCGCTTTTATGCAGAGACGTGGGTGGTGTACAGTACAACACGCCAGCCATCGCACGCACGTAGCTGCTTCATATAGGCTATATATAGCTTGTAATTGGGTTACAACTTACAAGAGCTCTGCACTGGAATGAGTGGCTTATTATCATCCCAGGATTTGGGCAAATAACATATGCACGTTTATTTTAGCCACCTAAGCATTATGTGCTATATGCGCTGGATCGGACTAGCTGCCTTATAAGCAGGCAAGGCTTATGGTGCTCCAGGGCATTTGTAGACGTTCGTGCATCCTGGGCGAGTGTATGGCTCGCCAGCAGGCACAGAATGCCCGCTGTTTGGGTCCAGGGGGTCAAAATCTTTGAACAGAGGATGCCTCACGGAGCGCTCGCCCTGCATGCATGCATACATGTGTGTTCACGGACAGTTGTAGTATAACTATAATAACTGCAATCTGAAAAATGAAAATCGGGACTACAAACCCACCTGCCTCCACGGGGACAGCGTGCATCAGAAACACCATGCCAACAGCCTGTTGGTGCTGCTGTTTCGCCATCGAACCCGTCTCCTGATCGATGGACGACGATGGATCTCCTCCGCTATGGGGATATATGTGTTTGCAGAGAAGCTAGCTACACGATGGCACTATATATAGAGGCGTCAGCTGCAGACCTGGAGGCAGGCTCACCACACGGTGCTAGCTAGCGGTACTGAATCGGGCCGGGAGGCGTTAGTCGTGGGCGACGACCTATGGCGGGACAAGTCCACGATGTTATGATGTCCGAACTGACTCATCAGCTGAGCGTGGATTGCCTCTGCTGTGTGACCTGTGAGTCTGTGACAGCCTCCTCGTTTCCACTTGCTGAATTTTCTCCAGGCCAAGCTAGTGCCGCTGTTGCTGCGTGACTCTCTTATCTCCGTCTATCGTGAAGACTTTTGACTATGGCCTCACTTAGTTCCTTCCACTAAAGTTTATTCTCCACTTCATCGAATGTTTGACACATGTATGAAGTATTAAATATAGACTAAAAAATAACTAATTGCACTGTTTGCGACCAATTTGAGAGACGAATCTTTTAAGCCTAATTATTCCATAATTTGACAATGTGGTGCTATAGTAATACATGTGCTAATGACGGATTAATTAGGTTTAATAAATTCGTCTCGTGGATTACTGATGGATTCTGTAATTTATTTATTTTTATTAGTATCTGAACACCCCATGCGACACCCACATGTAACACCCGATGTGACACCCTAAAACTTTACACCCTTAATTTAAACAAGGCCTATATATATCTTCAGTGAAATCCACTACTGCATGCACTACAGGAGATCATAAACAATGAATAATTTCCATGTCGCAAACGGGATTTGATCGAGTTTATTTGATTACAGGTCTTGCAGTGCATGGGTGCCTAACATTCCGTGCGCACTGCCGCTACAACACAGGAACAGAATTATTAGGCGCCGCAAGAACTAAAAGCGCTTATCTGATAATTCAGCTTTTACGTACAATGATGTTTATTACTCCATGCCTTGTTGCTTGGAGAGGAGGTGCACAGTATTCACAAACAAACTTCATGGGATCACATGAGGTCGGAGATGACAACAACAAGGTCATGGGTGTAGGCATCCCAATTGATGGTGACCATGACGAACTGATGAAGAAGATCATGTGGATGAAACGACGAAGCATGGATGATCGAGGGAGTTCCCTGAAGGTCCGTGAACTTGGCCATGCCACACAGGAGAAGATGAGGACAAAGCTAGTGTAGCCAATGTCAGACCCATGTAGAGGCGCATGAAGACATTGGCCGGTGAGCAACGCAATCCAATCTTAGATCGGAAAAACAAAAGAAACACCAATCAATTATTAACCACGCAAGAGAGAAAACCTTGATCAATAATCGAGTCAAGACTCTCTAGTAGCCCCGATCAACTCGATCAGCAGCAAGTTATGAGTAGTGCTACCCGGCGATAGAGATCCTCATGGACGTTTTTCCTGGGGCGCACGTCGAAGCTCAAGCTTTAAGTTTTTTGGCCAAGGATCTAGACTTGTGATATCATGTTGAAGACTAGAATGTATGGAATAGTCAATTGTATTGCTCAGCCTCGTGAATAGATCATATAGGATACATTACTTAGTTGGAAATGTTTTATGCTTCTTGGGGATTCTTTGGCCATCGTGAAGTCATCGGATGAATTGCCGAGTAGATAGATCTGAACCGAATGCTGCAGTTGTTCCGCGGTGGTACGAACTCAACCCACTCCTACCCGTCCAGGGGTATCATAGCATGTCCGGAATCGAGGGGGGACATACCGGATGTAACAACTCTCATCGATTGGGGGCTCTGCCGCCCTGCCTTTCGATCGATACACAGTTGAGGAGGCCGATCATGCAAGTAGGCCCCTTAAGATAAGACAGACATGAATTATAACGTTCCTAATCTACCACGTCCTGAGTCTTAACAGTTTCACCAACCCCTCCTTGGCCAGATACGCAGACACTGTTGTTGTCACCCTCACCGTTCCATCCTGGTGGCGTGACTAGCTACAGACTCCTAGCAGGATCCACTGCTGCGTTTCTTTGAAAAACAAGCATGGGTCTTGGGTCCAAAACAAGCATGCACCTAGCAGCGTAGGGTCATTCCCACTGGCTTCACCTAAAAAGCTAGAAAAACTGGAGAAGTGAAATTTAGGTAGTTTCAACCTTATAGAATATATATAAAAAAAAACAGCTTCTCTTTGACATTCTCACGAAACTGTTTGTTCGCATTTGGCAGGGGCACAGCCAAGAAGCCACAACTGAAGCCCCACAGAATTTTAGGCTTTCAAGAGGCAGTTTCAAGATGTGCACTCACAGCGGCCAGCGGGGCAGCGCAACCAAGACATACCTTCTAGCCTCTGCTCAAGCAGAATTCAATACTTGTGACCTCTTATCAGCTCAAGCAGAAATACACTATAAATATAATCTCATGCATTATCAACAGATAACATTCATAGACAAAGTCGAAAAAATCTTCTTGCGTGCATGTGTATAATTAATCTCTGGGCAAAGTAGCGAGTAAGTATTGTCACATACCTACATTTTTTAAAACGAACGTTCACCTACACAATGTCTTGGCAAATTGCCAATGTTTCACTTAACGTTCTGATTACTATATATGCACAGCAAAAATCGAGGATGTCCCTGATCGTCTTATTCGTCTATGGGTCTTTAGTACTGTACGTATGAAGTATGAACAAAATCTATTAACCGACAAAACAGCATCAGGGGATCGCCTCAGGGAAAGAGGCTGGCATCCAGTATAACTAACTAGCCATGGTTCTGTACCTATCAGCTGTTCTGTTCTTTGCTGCCAACCCAATACTCTTTCACTGAAATCAGAATCTTTTCGGGAACATGCGGGCCATCCTCATGATCAAGTAGCTTGGACTTCCACCGCATTCCTCCCACCATACTTCTAACCTTGTTCAGTACATCAGCACTGTCCCGCAGTATGACTGCACCCTCTGGCCGTAAAATCCTATCCATCTCCAGAAGAATGTCTTCTGCATCACACCTACCGATTTTGACGTAAACATATTAACAGAAGATATGATTTGCCTTTGCATTACCAACACAGGAGAAAAAACAGAGAACGCTTACTTGTTCTGATATAAACTGAAGATGCCATTGCCATGTATCAGGTCATATGTCCTAGGGTATGTTGAGAAGGCTTCGCACCTGCCAATAGTGCAACATCGCAGAAAACACAAGATCAGTTCCCACACATCAGCATCTCATTTGACAGTGAATGCCAGAAGCATAAGACTCACCAATCATGGTATATACCAATCAGACCTCGCTCATAGATGATACCGAGAGTGTTCCTTTCTGATATAGAGGGCACAACGTTCATTACCCAGGACCTGGGAGAATGAAGAGTTGCAGCAAAACTTCCGAGGCCTGCATTCATGTCCATAATATTCCTGTACCTTGAAGAACCTATCAGCTTGTTCACCCTCTTATAAGTATTGACATGCTTCTTCCACAACTTATTATCCTCCTCATAGACTTCTTCTGTGATGCCTGGGACCTGACCCTCCAGAATTCTGGGAGGAATGGCAGATAGTCTCTCTGGAAACTTCTTTAGCTGTGCTGCCTCTACCGGAGGTGTTACACAAGATTCCATTTTCTTATACCTAAATTATAAACCAAAAATAAACACAAATTAAAACTGATGTAATTGGAAGATAAAAACAGAGCAGATTTCCTAAGCTACAAGTGATTGGCAGAAAAGAAGCACATGTTTCTTCCATTGTGAATCAGTAGTAATTTCTGCAATCACTATCTCAACTTACCCTACCCTACATAAGGCAATCAATTCTTGATCCTATATTTTTCCAGTGTGTAAAACATAAACTGTTATATATATGAATTTTCTTATGAGGATTTTGTAGTGAATGATTATGGTTTAGTCGAGTTCACATGGAAATAGGAACTAGAAAATAAAGCTTGAGTTCATAACTTTGTATAAACATAAGACATACCAGACATCATCTGCATCTTGAACTGCACACATCTTGCTAGCATGACCATCCTTTTGATGACATGAATATGAATTCCCTTGTTTCTGCCAAATAGCAATATCATCCTTCTCATAGATTTTATCCCAGCAAAGCATTTCAGCAATGTTTTCAATTCTATGTTGATCTTCTTCTGCACCTTGTTTAGACCTTTTCCATGATTGGTAGTATTTCTTCCAATTGATGGGAGGTCCAGAAAGTATCCAATAACCCCCAGGCCTCAGAACCCGGTCTACTTCCATCATGTACATACCACCTGCATGAAGAAAAATAATATAGCTCATTAGTCATTGCATATTTACATATATAAAGGTAAAAGGTTGGCTCAGGTATTCGAATCTTGTGAATAGTTTTTACTGCTCACCATTTGACTCCCATGGGATTAAACAGCGTGAGCAATGAGCCATATCAAAAGATCTAGAGGGGTATGGGAGCTTTATAGTTCCAAGTACTCCAATTACTGCAGGGACACCTCGCTCCAAAGCAAATTGAACCTGAGCTTCGTGTGAATCTCTGGGTGCAAATGACATGGTTAATACATTTCTGTCCATTAGGTAAGCTCCGAAGCTTGCAACCTGTACGTGGTCAGAAATGTTACTCCCAGATATGGAGGGGATCAAGTAATTAAGGTTAGTTTACAAGAAAATGAAGATAAGTCTTACTAAGAAGACCAACATCTAAATGCCTTGGAACTATAAACTATGAAGTATATAAGACACATCTTAAAGGAAGTAAAATATAACAAGATCTGGTGAGAGAGCATACCCCACATCCAGTATCAAGTGCAGTTCTGATGGTGCCATCAGCGAGTGGGATGACGGATGCAAGTTCATCAAGGTAAGCATTCGCTCCATTGGGAAACATCGTTCCTCCTCCTGGAAATTTGAACACATCTCCCTGATATTGGATCCAATTCTGAACAGCTTTCTCAACTGTCAGACTCTTATACGGAGCATTTGCAAATGGAACATAGTCACGGCTCTTCGGCCAAGAGAAAGGGGTGACATATCCTTTTGGTGCTGGGATTAGACAATGCAGTTTCTCATTCTCTACAGGACAATGCCTTTCTCTGTATGTCATATTTTCTCTAAGAAAGGCCATTGCTCGGTTCTGGTCTTGACAAGGAGTATAGTCACTGTATCGGATGTGGCATGGCTCAATCATTTTATTGGACATGATCAATGGATTAGCGCCACTTATAGTATGATGGGTCTCAAAGTGCAAATTTGGCAAGATTGTACAGTCAGTTTCTTGGTTAACCCTCAGAGCTATACTATCACCCCTTCCTGTCCCACTTTTCTGCCAAGCACCTAGTATGTAAAAGAAGCAGGATAAACCCATCACAATTACTATTGTCATTGTGCTCCGCGTTCTACGGTCACCTGGATTCATTCTTGAGCCCCTCATGAATCTGAAATAATCACAAAAAATCGTTAAGCATCACTTTGAATGAATTGGATCATTTGCAGTACACAGTGATCTTATGAACAAGGTATCCACATAATAAGCTGGATGTTGAAAACATAAACAACAGATTAATCAAATGGAACATGGACTAACTAAGATCTGAATTTTAGGTGAAGGATAATTCCGTTGGCTTTGATCTTGTTCCAACAGATTGGAGCTCATAGCAAATTATTGAATTAGAATATTAGTGCCCGATGTGGAGTTTCTCATGAATCTGAAATTACCGCAGGAAAGTGATTAGTTATTCACTTCAAATAGCACACCATGGCATATGACTATCTTCTCAACAGGATATCAGCATCTAATGAACTAGACTTCTAAAACACAACTGAGAGATCACTGAAATGGAACATGAACTAAGTACTGGATTTGATTTATAAGTGAGGGTGATCCCTTTGACCTTGTTCATGTTCCAACAGAATGGATAAACTAGATTATCATACTATTGAGTATTGAATGAATATTATCAGGTGGCAATTTGAGATTCTGATCCTCATGTATGCTAAAGTTCCAATAGGGAAACTTCCTGGGGTGAAGACAAATGATAAACTACCGAGACAGCGCATCAGTCCTGAGAACAAGTTTATTGGCACTCAGCCATGTGCATCAACCTCAATCATGTGACTATGCCTAACCATTTCAGATCCCTAACTGATTTGTTTAGTCTGAAGCTAGCAGTCCAGTCCATCCTGGAGGTCTTGGCATAGCATGAAGCTATGAGCAAATCTACGGTCCATGAAATTAGAATTGGAGGTAAACAAGCACAGATTGCCGATAATTGTCCGACTTGTGATCGATCCCAACACGATCCCAGGTGGAACGGCAACAACGGAGCAGCAGCAGTTGCTCCTGAACCACACCGAGGCCTGAGCGACTACGCTAGGCTACCATTACGATCCCTGACCTCACGCAACGCGAACGGCGTCGTGATCCCCAGCAGCGGATCAAAGCAACAACGCAATCAAAACAAGGCGAATCGCAGAAACAACGGCCGAGCTAGCTAGGACCCACCGCCGAGGCCCAAGGCAACCGAAGAGCGAAACGAACCGGATCGAATTCAAACGGGAGCGGCGCAGGAGGAGGAAGCAAACTCTCTTTCTCTTCAGGGGGACGGTGGGGGGCGGTTCAGCGTTGTGGGGACAGCTTCGAGCTCGCCGCGGCGGCGGCGGGGGCAGCTTCGAGTTCGCCTCGGCGGCGGTGGCGGTGACGGCTTCAAGCTCGCAGCCGCTGCGCCGGACGGAGAGGGCGCGGGGTTGAGCTGGGTTCGGAATTTGGGTGGGGTTGGTCGCTGCCGGCGCTGCAGCTTTGACTTTTTTTTTTTTTTAATCGCGCGCTGCTGCAGCAGCAGCGCAGCGCATCGTCGTGGAATGGAGCGAGAGCTAGTCGTCGAGAGAAGGCCAAACGAGGAGGGTGCCTCGTCCGGGTCGTCCCGTCGCGGGCACTGGCCGGCCCTTGGAATCGGGTCTCGCCGGTCACTTGCACACACGCGTCTCGGGTCGGTTTGGTTGAGTCGTGGACTTTGAAAGCCTGTTTATTTATTTATTTATTTATTTATTTATATATATATATATATATATATATATATATAAAGTAAGGCTAGCGCGCGGACACAGCTCCCGTGCCATCGTGCCCGTATCTCCACGCGCTTTGTCCCATTCTCAACCAACGTCAGCTTGCCTGCGCGCGTCCCGCACGGCAGAACCGCACCACGCGTCCATCCCGTATCCGTACAGTGGAAACGTGTCCCGCGCTCACCTGCCCTTCTTGTGGATACGTGCTGTAGAGGCGTCTGCAGGCCTCAGACACCGATACGTGAACCACAATGTCGCACCAGCAGCAACAGGTGGATAGCGGCTCTACCTACAACACAAGATCTACTTTTAAAACATCCAAATGAAATATTTACAGCAAACGACTAAAAAATATAAAACACATTGAAACATGCGTTTGAAAACAAGCGAGTATGTGCAACACTAGATCAACTTTTGAAACATCCAGATGAAATATTTGAAACAAACAACCATTGCAACATGTAGAACACCAGATCAACTTTTAAAATATCTAGATGAAATATTTGAAACAAACGTCTGAAACACATGAAACACTTGCAACATGTTGTAGGGTCGAGATGGCGACTAAAGGGGTGAATAGTTCTTTCTAAAATTAATCGCGTCGACTAACCGAAACAAGTGCGAAATTAAAACTATCGGTCTGGCCAAGACTACATCCCTCTATCTATATTCTCTAGCACCTTGCAAAGATTCTAATTAAGCAATTAAGGTGTCGGGCTAGCTAGAGCTCACCTAACCAATTCTAAAAGCAATATCACATAAACCTATGCCACTAGTACTTCAAACAATGAGGGAGCTTTTACTCATGTTAGTAAGCAAAAGCACAAAGTCACCTAAGCTCACTAGCAATGCTCAATGACAAGACAACCAATGTCAAATTAGTGAGCATAAATACTTAGCTACACAAACTAAGCAATATGATTAATCAGGTTACACAAACCAAATTAGCTACGCAAGGAAACTACTTCTATGCTACACAAGCTAGAAGGTAACTAGCAAGCTATACAAGCTAACTAATTATAAAAGCAACTACACAAGCACAATGTATATGAAAGTAATTACAAGCTTGTGTAACGAGAATGCAAACCAACGGGAATACAAGGATGACACGATGATTTTTTTCCGAGGTTCACGTGCTTACCAACATGCTAGTCCTCGTTGAGACAAGCTCCAAGGCTGCCGCCGGTCCTCTTGTTAGTGGTGACCCGTAAGTCACACTCTTCTACGTGGAGTGCTTATCACAAACTCTAGCACTTGACCTGACCGGACCACTTGTCGCCCTTCGCGTCTCGCTTTACTAGAGTTGCTCTTCGCGGCTCCCGCGGGGCGAGCACAATACCCCTCACAAAAGCTCTTCTCCGGAGCACCACACAAGTTTCTTACGGGCTTCGACGGAGACCACTACCAAGCCATCTAGGAGGTGGCAACCTTCAAGAGTAACAAGCACCACCGGCTTGCAACTCGATCATCTAATGCCACTCGATGCAATCGCACTAGAATCACTCTCTCACACAATTGAATGATCACTTCAAGCATATGTGAGATGGAGGGCCCCTAAGCACTCTCAAGCATAGACACAAAGTCCCCCAAGGTGCTCCACCTTAGACATGGCCGAGACAACCTTCTATTTATAGTCCCACGGGCTAAAATAGCCATTACCCCTTCACTAGGCGTTTTTTGAGATGACCGAACGCGCAAGTCGTGTGCACCAGACACGTCTGGTGCTGTGACTGGACACGTCCGGTCGTTGTGTCTGGTCCATGTGTCCCATTCAAACTAGTCGTTGCCGCCCAACGGCCCTATCTGACATGACACATCAGACACGTTCGGTGTGCCGACCGGATGTAGGAGGGCCAGCGTCCGGTCGAGTCTAGAGAGCTCTTAGAGCTGCTTAACCGTGACCGGACGCGTCCGGTGTGATGGACTGGACGTAGGATGGGCAGCGTCCGGTCGAGTCCAGAGAGCTCCTAGAGCTACTCAACTCCGACTGGACGCTTCCGGTGTGGCCGACCGAACACGCCCCTATGTCCGGTCCACTCTGAACCAATCACCCACGCGCCATGTCACCACGATCGGACGCTACACAGTGATTGCTTAGTGTCCGGTCATTGCTACGAGCTAGAGTCCAATCACCTTAGCAACTCTGCCCACGCTTGGCCAGATTACCAGACGCATCCGGTATAGATATTGGACACGTCCGGTCACGTCGAGAGCATACCGAACGCATCTGGTCAGCATGTTCGACGCGTCCGGTCACCTCATGACCAACGCATTTAACAACTTTTCTTCACCAACTTCTTCTCCTTTGTAAATGTGCCAACACCACCAAGTGTACACCACAATGTGTATGTGTGTTAGCTTTTCATAAACATTTTCTAAAGGATTTTACCACTCAACTTGTCACGCCACTCGATCCTAGAGACGATGCAAAGTTAGATCACTCGAGTGGCACTAGATGATCGATATGCAAACAAGTTTTCCCCTCTTGATAGTACGGCCATCTATCCTAAATCCGGTCATCAACTTCTCTGCACACCTATGGCCGGTGAAATGAAATGCCCTAGGTTATACCTTTGCCTTGCGCAGTCCATTTCATCTCCTCCAATGTCGATGCAACACATGCACCAACAAGATCAATAATGATATGGTCCACTTCATATCATCACGTGATCATATTGGTTCATCAATCTTGACTTCACTTTCATTTCACCATTGCCTTCGTCCATCGGCGCCAAGTCTTGCTCAAGCTTCAGCACCACATGGTCCATCGCTCCAAAGCCTCTAACTTGCCCTTCACGCTTACAACCGGTCCATCAAGCCAAGTCATGTCTTAATCTTCTCCACCTTGATCACATGACTCAAAGTCATGTCTCATGTGCAATGAGCTCCTTCATCATCACATGTGTGAGCTTTGCAACATCTCCGAGCCATTTTCACCTTCATGGCATATGTTGCTCACACATATGTACCTGTGGACTAATCACCTGTGTATCTCACATAAACACAATTAGTCCACCTAGGGTTGTCACTCAATTACCAAAACCAAACAAGGATCTTTCAATCTCCCTCTTTTTGGTAATTGATGACAACTCTACAAAGATATAGAAATTAAGCTCTTTTGGATTCATGTTGCTTGCCCAAGCAATTTTACCATGTGTAAATGATTTTGGACAAGTACCACAAACCTGAAATGGTAGTATTAGCTCTCCCTACATATGTGCTAGAGTGTTTGGTTTGAAGCTCGCACATATGCATAGATTGAAGTTGTGGGAGAGTAATTACTACCAAATGATGATAAGGTGTATAGAGTAAACCTTTGAAGCGTGATACCAATCGGAGTTGCACCTTTAAGTTCATCCTTAGCACCATGGTTAGCTAGATATTACTTGGAAATAAAAGCACTAGATACCTCGTGAGATCAACATTAAAAGCAAGGTACTAGCATTACTTGAAAACATACCAAGTGTCTAGCTATTATCCTATGCATGCTAGTTTTTATTTTATCAATCAAATTCCTCAACTAGCATACACCACATAAGCATGCATATTGAATTTAAAAGCTTATGCAATGCAAGTAAGCATATGATTATGCACATAACAAATGCAACCAATCAAAGTTCATGAGCTTGCTCTCCCTACTTGTGTGCTTCTCTTGTCTAAAAATTTTGATCCATCTCTTTTCTTCAATGTTGCTCCCTCTTTGTCCATGTCCATGTCCAACCTCTACTTCTTTGTCTCAATCTCTCCCAAAGCTTTCATATCTTTGTACAATCTCTTCTCCTTGTCATCAATTTCCATAAAAGGTGTGCTTCTCATTAATGCAAAGGTTTGCATTTGGGGTAGATGGTTGACTCTTGAATCTTGTATTGTTTATGGACATCACTTGATTGTTGGAATGACACCACTTGTAGCCCTTGTAGATACCACTTATAGATACTACTAGTAGGGCTTCTTGAGATACCACACATATGATCTTTGATCTTGATACCAATTGGTGGGACACCTCCCCCTATGTCATAGCATGGTTCATCTATTTGATAAACTTGAGCTCTTGTAGATGAGGGATGCATTCTTCATTTGATGATCACTTATAGTTGAGGATCACTTGTGGAACCATCGTCTTGCATGATTGATATCACGTGTAGATGTGATACCATTTGAAAGAATTTGCTACTATGGAACCACTTGTTGGATTTGTCAATTTTGACCATTTCTTGAACATTTGCTATCTTCATGAGTACCACTTATAGGATATCACTTGTGAGTTGATCTAGACATCACTCGTGATTTTTTGATGAAATACTTAAGTCTAGATACCACTTGGAACAAATAAACTAGATATCCATTTGTATTGTTGTCTTATGCTTGTACTCTTATCACTATTATGAGCTTCTAATTTTGACTTGACTAAATTGATTTGCTTAAGCTTCCAAGTCTAGTTTGAACCAATGACAAGCTTCTCCACACCTCTTGCAACGGTTATCTTGCCAATGTTGCACTTGTCACTTGTTAGCAATCCAAATTAAATCAAGTACTTGGGTTCGCTAGCTCATGAACAAAT
Organism: Miscanthus floridulus; assembly: GCF_019320115.1. NCBI lineage: Eukaryota > Viridiplantae > Streptophyta > Magnoliopsida > Poales > Poaceae > Miscanthus > Miscanthus floridulus. Next base: position 106,633,305 of record NC_089581.1, read on the forward strand.
TCATTTACTAACTACTAGATCAATTAATCATTCAAGCAATAGTGGTAGGCTATGAATTTAAACATTTCATTTGTTATGCATTATCCTATGAAGCATGTACTATATGCACTAATCGCATACTAGTAAGGGATGAAATAATCATGCACATTATAATGATACATTTGCTATATTGGAGTAGAGGATAGTCACATACATTCCAATTCATTACTCCAATAGCAATGTGAAGACCAATTATAAGCTTGGTGAAGACCAATAGATACTATTTTGAATTCTATTCTTCACCCATATGAAATGAATACCACTTATGATCAAGTGCACTTTCTTATTGTGGTTGGCTTGCTTTATCTTTTCATCTTTACTTGTATGAGAGCATCAATATGAGAATACCACTTGAAATATCATGACTAGCTCTCTTTTGGGTGTTGCTTGCTTTTCTTGATCAATCCTTTTGATTGCTTCAACTAAGCATCTCAAATGTCTCTTGGATCACCACTTTCATGTTAGCCTTTTAAGTACCACACTTAGTTTACCTACTCATAGGTGGCAAGTCCCTACACTAGGGAGAAGTGACCTCTCTCCAAGAACCGTTCTTGACACTCACTTAAAATAACTTGAGTGATTGATCCAAATGATGGATTTAACTTGATGAGTAACCTTGATTCCTTCTCTAAGTCCTTTTTCTTTCTAATTGTTTAAGTCCTTGTCTTTCTACCAAATAATCTCCAATAGTTACTAGAACTTAAACTTTATTTTTATATTGAGTTTGATCTTGATCTTCTAATTTGAGTACTGAATATGTGCAAAGTACACTCCACAATCAAATGGCCTTGTATTCTTTGCTTGTCATGCTTCTAGATCATCTCAAAACTAAACTTAGGTGCCTCAATCACTTATAAACATGATTCCAACTTGAGGACCTTTCAATCAAAGTGATTCCAAATAAATCCAATAAATGTCTCTTTTCTTGCAGATTCTGTACTCTTCAAAGAAAAATGTATATTTCCCAAAGTACAAATCCAAATACCATGAAATTTGGTGGAGATGTGCTTTACTAAGTTATCTAGAATCTATAAAAATTTGAGCTTCATTTGACTTCTAGATTGCTACGAAATTTCAATTCTTTCACCACTGCTACATGCTGAAAACTGCTGCACTATAGCTGACAAGATCCACTCCAAAATCGAAGCACCTCTTATCCAATTCTCATGAAACTTGCACAGCATCTTAAACCATAAGTCTAGAGCATGTACACAAATTTTTATGCCAATCCAATAAGTTTTGATCACTCAAACATGGCTAAGATCACAGCTAGCTCAGATTTTCAATATAGGACAGATTTCAATCACTTGAGCTATACTTCATCAAATATGAATCAAACTTAAAATCAACTTGTTTAAATACTTTCATAAGATATGAATCCATTCAATCCACTTACTAAAAGTTATCTCATGAATTTATCCAACACAAATCAATCCAAACTTGATTACTAAGCAATTTTCCATTCAATCATCTCATAGCAAGCAACATTGCATATTTATCCAATTCAATCAACTTATATGCACCCAAATGAAATGACAAACAAGAGATATTCCTTGGTTAGATCATGATCAATCAATTTGCAAGCTTCAAATCAAATTCTTGCAAGCCATCAAATATATATATATCCAATAAATCATCCACAACTTAAATATGACACTTGTATGTTGATAGCACTTGGACTTCACTCAAATTTCACTTGACATTAGGTTTGGATGTGCACTAAGCTTCATAGCTTGACTCAATATGTGATGAACAATGTGAGATCAATTGAATTAAGCCTCCAATGCCATGGTATCTACAATCATTCATCCACTTTTTGATGGTACCCAAATTAGTTTAGGTCCTCTCAAGTTAGGAGCAACATACTTAGGCATAGCCTTAGTATGAATAGTGGGAAGTTTTGCAATCGCAACCAATGAGGTACCATTGCCATCCTTTCTAAGCACATCATGATAATCAATTGAAATGGGCTTAGAATTTTTACCTAGGGGACATGAATGTGCCATGTGTCCCCTTTCCCAGCATGAGTATCACTTTCTCTTTGCTTGAGCCCATTTTTCCTTGCTCATGTTGTGCTTCTTATTGCCTTGCTTCTCCTTGTTTGCTTGAGCCTTCTTCTCAAGCTTGTTTGGACAACCTGAAGCTAGGTGGCCCAATGTGTCACAACTATAGCATCTCATGTGAGCAATCTTCTCCATTTTCTATTCTTTGTTCTTACTCATTTGCTTTACATCTTGATTCATCCTTAGACGCATTGCTCTTTCTCTTGCTTTTCCACCACTTCTAGTTTTCTTCTTCTTTATCATCAAATCACTACCATCATGGTTGATCTTGATTTGCTCTTAGGGTGTCTTTACTTGCTCAACTTGTGGCTTTGGTTGAGGCTTCACTTGCTGCTTCACCAATTGCTTGGTTGGGCACATAGAGGTGAGATGACCCCATGTGCGACACTTGAAGCACTTAACATGCCTTCGCCTCCCTTCTTCTTTCTTCAACTTGAGATTTTCTTCATTTGGGCAACCATTTGCAAGATGTCTCACTTCATAGGACTTGAAGCACATGAAATGAGAGAGCTTCTCTTGTTCTTGCTTCTTTATTTCTCTTTCATATCTTCTTTTGCCCCATCTCTTGCCCTTGATCTTGCTCTTATTGAAGCCAATGCCACTCATGTCACCATAGCTTCTTTTGTTGTTCAACATATGCTCGAAGGTGACTTGAGAGTTGTAGCACCTCTCTAACTTGTTGCTCAAATTCTTCACTTTATTTTTGAGCTCATTATTCTCCTTCAAAAGGTTAGTCTCACAAGACAGAAGTAGAACAAGCATCTATATGTGAAGAACATGGTATTTCTAATAAATCATCATAAGAGGTGGATATATTCTTCTTGCCTATATCATAAGGGTTAGCAACAATATATGATTGATTAATTGACCCATGTGATGAGCTCTCACTAGTTTTAGTTTTTCCATTGGAAATCTCCTTAGTGAGAAAAGCATGGTCTTGTACCAAGTTATTATGAGCAACACTAAGTTCCTCATGAGCCAATTATAGATCCTCATGTGAACAAGTAGTAACATAAAGTAGATGCTTTTGTTGTTCACATGTGTTCTTTAGAAAAGAGTTTTCATTTCTCAATTTCTCGGTTTTAGCCATCTCTTTTTCTAAAGCTTTGATTATGCAACCATATCTATCTAGAAGTTCCTCATATGAATCAAGATCAATCACATTTGCATTAGATACCTTAGTGTCACCTTGTGACATGAAACAATATGATGTAGTTGGAGAGCTTGAAGAACCATCACTTTCATAGCCCGAGCATGATCCATCATTATCACCATCAAGTGTGCATAGAGTAGCATCATCAACATCTAGCCCATAAGTCACCATCCTCTCGGGTCGGTGAAGACCATAAATGAGAGACCTAGCTCTGATACCACTTGTAGGGTCGAGATGGCGACTAGAGGGGGGTGAATAGTCATTTCTAAAATTAATCGTGTCGACTAACCAAAACAAGTGCGGAATTAAAACTATCGGTCTAGCCAAGACTACACCCCTCTATCTATATTCTCTAGCACCTTGCAAAGATCCTAATTAAGCAATTAAGGTGCTAGGCTAGTTAGAGCTCACCTAACCAATTCTAGAAGCAAGGTCACACAAACCTATGCCACTAGTACTTCAAGCAATAATGGAGCTCCTACTCATGCTAGTAAGCAAAAGCACAAAGTCACCTAAGCTCACTAGTAATGCTCAATAACAAGGCAACCAATGCCAAATTAGTGAGCGCAAATACTTAGCTATACAAACTAAACAATGTGACTAACAAGGTTACACAAACCAAATTAGCCACGCAAGGGAGCTACTTCTATGCTATACAAGCTAGAAGGTAACTAGCAAGCTACACAAGCTAACTAATTACAAAAGCAACTACACAAGCACAATGTATATGAAAGTAATTACAAGCTTGTGTAACGAGGATGCAAACCAATAGGAATACAAGGATGATACAATGATTTTTTTCCTGAGGTTCATGTGCTTGCTAACATGCTAGTTCCCGTTGAGACAACCTCCAAGGAGTGCTTAAGGCATGCTCTAGCACTTGACCCGGCCGGACCACTTGTCGCCCTTCGTGTCTTGCTTTACTAGAGTTGCTCTTCGCGACTCTCGTGGGGCGAGCACAATGCCCCTTACAAAAGCTCTTCTCCGGAGCACCGCACAAGCTTCTTGCGGGCTTCGACGGAGACCACCACCAAGCCATCTAGGAGGTGGCAAACTCCAAGAGTAATAGGCACCACCGTCTTGCAACTCAATCACCTAGTGCCACTTGATGCAACCTCACGATGCAATCGCACTAGAATCGCTCTCTCACACAATTGGATGATCACTTTAAGCATATATGAGATGGAGGGCTCCTAAACATTCTCAAGCATGGACACAAAGTCCCCCAAGGTGCTCTACCTTAGACATGGCTGAGACCACCTTCTATTTATAGCCCCATGGGCCAAAATAGCTATTACCCCTTCACTAGGCGTTTTTTGAGATGACCGGACGCGCAGGTCATGTGCACCGGATGCGTCCGATGTGGTGACCGGATGCGTCCAATCGCTTCGTTCGGTCACAGCTGAACCACCACGTGTCCCATTCAAACTAGCCATTGTCGCCCAATGGCCCTCTCTAACATGACGCATCGGACGCGTCTGGTGTGCCGACCGGATGTAGGAGGGCCAGCGTCCGGTCAAGTCCAGAGAGCTCTTAGAGCTGCTTAACCACAACCGGATGTGTCCGGTGTGACCGACCAGACGCAGGATGGGCAGCGTCCGATCGAGTCTAGAGAGCTCTTAGAGCTGCTCAACTTCGACAGGACGCGCCCCTGCATCCGGTCCACTCTAGACCAATCACCCGCGCGCCATGTCACCACGATCGAACGCTACACAGTGATTGCTCAGCATCTGGTCACTACTACAAGCCAGAGTTCGATCACCTCAGCAACTCTGCCTGCGCCTGGCCAGATTACTAGACGCGTCCGGTCACATCGGGAGCATACCGGACGCGTCCGGTCAGCATGTCGGACGCATCCGATCACCCCGTGACCAGCGTATTCAACTCCTTTTCTTCACCAACTTCTTCTCCTTTGTAAATATGCCAACACCACCAAGTGTACACCACAATGTGTATGTGTCTTAGGTTTTCACAAACATTTTCCAAAGGATTTAGCCACTCAACTTGCCACGCCACTCGATCCTAGCAACGATGCAAAGTTAGATCACTCAAGTGCACTAGATGACCGATATGCAAACAAGTTTGCCCCTCTTAATAGTATGGCCATCTATCCTAAATCCGGTCATCAACTTCTCAACACACCTATGACTGATGAAATGAAATACCCTAGGTTATACCTTTTCCTTGCACATTCCATTCCATCTCCTCCAATGTCGATGCAACACATGCACCAACATGATCAACAATGATATGATCCACTTTATATCATCACGTGATCATATTGGTTCATCGATCTTGACTTCACTTGCTTTTCACCGTTGCCTTCGTCTATCGACGCCAAGTCTTGCTCAAGCGTCACTGCCATGCAGTCCATCGCTCCGAAGCCTCCAACTTGCCCTTCACGCTTGCAACCTAAAAGGACCTAGGATGGCGCCTAGAGGGGGGTGAATAGGCGTTTCTAAAAATTAATACCTTTAAATGCGGAAACAATTAGAAAAGGGAGTTTCCAAAATGGAAACTCCAAATTAAGAATAATACTACCCCTCACAAGTTAGCCACAGAGTAAACAAGGTATAAAGAATATATCTAGAACCTACAACCCTGCAATACAAAGTTAGAACAGAAAATAAATATTTTTAGTACTGAGCTCTAATACCGGACGTGTCCGGTATGAATACCGGACGTGTCCGGTATACACAATTTCTGCAGATCAGCCTCAAACTTACTCCTTTCGATTTCTATCTTCAAACCAAACTGCATGCACCTACTAGAGATGACAATATACACAGAGTGCCTGCACAAGAGCTGGAGCAACACAAATATTAAATGAAATGCGAATTGAGACACGATATTTGTTTTATCGAAGTTTGGACTCGTTTGAGTCCTACTCTCTATTGAGGGGGCTACGGGCGACCCAGCGAAGGTCAGCCCTAGAGGGTACCACGAAGGTCACTCTAGCCGGAGTCTTTTCCAACTCCTTTTCCTCCTTCCACTAGTTGATTCCGAGGCGGCAGAATCGACCGTTACAAACTTTCTGAGGCACACCACAATCTCTCGGGTGCTCTCCGGCGACGCCTAGCCATCTAGGACCGAAGAGTCCAAGAGTAACAAATGCAAATCACGAGATTGACAATATGCACAAGTGCTCAAGTGGTTGGATTGCTCTCTTTTTGAATTTCACTCAACCCACAATTTGATTTAGCAAATTTGATCAATCACTCACTAAGAGAGGGTTGGGAGAGTTGGCAAAGCTCAAAAACATGTGTATGTATTAGCAGAATCAGCAGCCTCCAAAGGTGGAGGCTTGGGGGTATTTATAGCCCCCTTAGAAAACTAGCCGTTATATAGTCGTTGCCATACCGGACACGTCCGGTATGACTTACACTGCGCCAACGGTAACTGAGTTACAGTAACGTTGTGAGGCGTCGGAACTCCCGATGAGTGCCAAAACTTCTGACCATAGGAACTCCCGACTTACGTCGGAACTCTCGACCCTCAACACATTTAAAAACTATGATAACTGAGTTAAAGTATGTGAGGTGTTGGAACTCCCAACTCATGCCGGAACTTCCGACCGTCAGAACTCCCGACTCACGTCGGAACTCCTGACCCTCAAGGCATTTGAAAAATAGCCGTTGACTTCTGGCCATCCATACCGGACACGTCCGATATGACCACCACTGTGAACTCTCCAAGTCAGTTAAGCATGAGATGTCGGAACTCCCAACCATTGCTGGAACTCCCGATCGTCGAAACTTCCGACTCACGTTGGAACTTCCGACGAACCAACCCAAGATCAACAATATTGTTATTGCTGGGCAAATACCGGACATGTCCGGTATTGCCAGACCAGCAAAAATCAGTTAGCTCTTTTGTCTCTCAAACACTCTAAAAACTCACATGGGTTGGTTTGAGCACTTATAAAACATTATCTATCAACATGATGCATCCCTCTTAATAGTACGACATTCTTATTAACTCAAATTTAAAAGTATAACAAATTTAAACCTTTTGAGTTGATCTCTTTCAACCGAAGCCGTGTATTCCACTCTTCATCAAGTGAGGGTGCCAACATGTTGATATTGATCTTTTCACTTAAGCACGTGACTTGATTCCATTCATTAAATTTGAATAATCCTAAATGTATCAAGTCACTTTCATCAAACACTCCAATAGTGATTTAATCCTCCACATAGACATGACCATCATAGCTTGATTAGTACCTCAACTAAATACAAGTACTTCCTTCTTCACCCTAGCTAGGTTCTTCGGCCGCCAAGCCGTCGCTTGCCCTTCACCCTTGCTTAGTACCTCGAAGCCTTTCCTTGCTATCTTCACAATCTCAAGCCATCAAGTCACATCTTGTGTTGAATCATCTATTTATTTGTACTGTTATATTTTTTATTTCAATTTAGCAAGCTTCAAATATGAGACCATTCCATATATAATCCATCATGTCTTATTAATTAATTCTTACGAGCTTATTTTCACATAGTACATGAAAATCCCACAATAAATAAGCATTTGTATGAATTCCATTTGCATTGTTGTCTTGTGCTTGAACTAGATTGTTTATACAACAACACATTATTTTGGCTTTCATTAAGTACCTGTGAGATGACCTATTACCTGTCAACACTTAGCAAACGGGTTAGACCTTTAATCACGTTGTCATTGAATCATCCAAAACCCACTAAAGGGCTAGATGCACTTTCACAACCGGTCCATCAAGCCAAGTCATGTGTTGATCTTCTCCACCTTGATCACATGACTCAATGTCATGTCTTATGTGCAATGGGCTCCTTCATTATCACATGTGTGAGCTTTGCAATATCTCCGAGCCATTTTCACCTTCATGGCATATGTTGCTCACACACAAGTACCTGTGGACTAATCACCTATGTATCTCACATAAACATAATTAGTCCATCTAAGATTATCACTCAATTACCAAAACCAAACAAGTACCTTTCACATGCGTATATTACTGTTGCAACATATGCAACATCCCAGATCAACTTTTGCAACATTCAAATGTAACACTTGAAACATAAGTTAGAAACGCCTGAAACACTTCAAACATGGCGTCGTCAGCGGCCATGGCCTACCTGGTGGGGACTATGGTAACCAGCAAGCTCAAGGTCCGAAGGGAACGTCAAAACAAATAGCCCAGCGTGCGCAGGCCTCCCCTTGCCACTAGAGACGAAGTCCGGACCGGCAGCGACCTCTTCCTGGTGGCGCTGGGGTGGTGGTGGCGTGGTGCCCACCATCGCCCTGTTCGCTTGGCTTATGAGCCGTACTTTTTCAGCCAACGAATAATATTTTTCTCTCACAACAAATCAGTCAACAGTACTTTCAACCATGGCTTATCAGCCAAGCGAACAGGGCACATGGCCACGACGGGCAAGGTAGACGGGGGCACGCCAGTGGATAGGGGCGAGGAGCGGGATCGTGGCATGGTGCGGACCGCGATGGTGTGTGGCGCGGTAGGGGTAAAGGCGCTGCGTGCGTGGGGGATGGGCGCGCGCGGTGGGGGAAGGTGGTGGTGCAGCGGCGGATGTGCGGTGATGCTCCGACAGCTAGATGCGAGTGCGATAGGGAAGAGCACGTCTCCTGGACTGTCTGTTGCGCAAGCCCATAAAGAGAGCGTCCGGATGGGGGCGGACGCCCATGCCTAGGTATTAGCGTATAAAAATTAGAGTCACTCTAGATATCTTCTATCGACAGGTTTCTTGATACGAAATCTGTCACATTTTCATATCCAATGTAATTAATATAGAATATATGATCCACTTTTAGTTTACATAAAATAAAATTTGGTAGGTATAAGATCATTACAGAAGGGCAGTAAATGCTAGAGTTCTAGGAATAATAATCGATATCTGATTCACAAACAAACTAATAAATTAAAAATTAGGCAACACAAATACAACTTGCAGTACTAATAAAGAACTGAAGGAAAAAGCAAGTGGCGGAGGCAGAAATAATTTTAAGGTATGGCTGATTTACAAAGGTCAATCATGTATAATGTAATTATGCGAAGACTAATTAAAATATTATATATATATATATATATATATATATATATATATATATATATATATATATATATATATATATATATATATATATATATTACTTTGTGATCAGCAAATATAAAAGAAATTCAAAAGCAAAGCACTGCATTTAAAATACCTCACTAAATGATTCGTTGGTGGTGCCATTTTTTTATGTTGATCCGTTGTAAAATTGTACTGAGACTCAGCCAGCAGCCATCATACGCAGCGCGACCAGTAAGGGCGTGTTTGGTTCGTTGGTTCCGAACGAACATGCATCGTGGGGTGCAGAGTCGGAGCGTTTGGTTGGCCGGAGGAGCGTTGGAGCCTGGCTGGCCGCATGCAGGAAGTGCCGTCGGGCCTGGCTCGGGGGAAACGCCCGAATCGGCCATTTCTGCTGGGCCAGGCTCGCTCGGTGCAGCTGTTTACTCGACTAATGATGTATCAGTGTATGATTAGTAAATATCAAGTGATATTAATTTGTTTTAAAGATGTTTAAGACATAATTAGATAAAATAAGAACTTTAAGAGTGTATTTGTACAAAATAAAAATCATAATCATAACCTTATAATATTTTTATCCCATGCAACATATCTTCGTACATGCAACCAAACAGCATCTCTTCTCAGCCAGGCTGAGTAGATACACTCAACCAAACATGACAGCGTTGCATGTGCTCAGCCTGTCCCATGTGAGCCTGGCTCTCAGATACGAGCCAGGCTCTACTGCTACGCGAACCAAACAGACCCTAAGGCGTACAGTCGGAGACTGGATTGCCGATCGGCCAGAGAGACGTACGAGACAAATTAGCTTCCTTCTGTGAGCTTTTGCCGTAGGCCCATGACCATCACTTGATCAGGACGACCAGACACCAGACACCAGCGCAGCCATGTATTGTATTTCACGTATATACACATAATATACTAGTCTTTTGTATAAAGGTTAGGTATGGCGGCCGCCAAACCTTGCCACACAGCTGCCTCCGCCCATGGGAAAAAGTAGTTCCAACAAAGTTAGAAATAGTGAAAAAAAAATCCAACAACTAAAACACACGTCGCAAAGAAAAAAACAAATAGCCCAAAATTTGACATATTTCTTTGCAAGAAAACTATCAACGGATAAATAGCAAAACTCTAAAAATTATTATAAATTATGTGATGTAAAAACATTGCATGTTGTTTGACTATAGGGCCTGTTCGCTGGTTGGTTTCTGAGTTGATTTGGGTTGGCTGGTGCTGGTTTGTTGTAAGAGAAAAATACTGTTGGCTGGCTGATTTGGGTTGGCTGAAACCAACGAGCGAATAGGCCGATAAACTAAGAGATTTAAATAACTATTAAATCTAGCTCCATATCTATATCTTCTTTGAAATTACTATAAAGCGTATCTCTATTTCCTGAGGGTATGAATCCTTTGGAAGCATCGCAATGCTTGTGTCTTTGATGGAGCTCCACCGAGGATTTTCTAGCCTCTTGCAAGCTTTCTAAGAAGAGGAGTTTGTGGTGCCTCGCAGGTGCATGAGGCCTACGGACTCTCGGGTCTAGGTCCGGCTTGGGCTAGTTAACCTAGTTTTGTGAGTTTTTTTTGTCAGGTCTCATCCTGTGAAGCTTTTTATTCAGTGCAACATATTTTGTTTTATACAACCCCTCATGGCTTGGCCTGGAGTGAGGCGGTGGTGTTCATATAAGGGGCCGATTCTTTTTTCTCTCTTTAATACAAAGATGTGTAGCTCTCCGACGTATTTGAGAAAAAAAAAACTAAAAGCTGAAAGCCAAAAGTAGGATCCAAGGTGCTGCGAAAATGTACCATGTGAAAGCTGCTGTTTCTAGAAGAAAACTTCTGGTTCTACCTAGCTTTCTGCCTTTTGACCAAGGTAACAAATAGCGGATAGCGGGCTTGTAGAGGATTGATGCCTACATCGCGGGTTGCGGATATCGGGCTCTATAGCGGACGCTAAATTCTAATAATGTTGTATAATAATCTCATATAATTTAGATATATGTATATCTTAAAAATGATTTTCTTTCACATTAACAAATCAATTAAATACAAAATTAATGATAGACTAATAAATGTTATAGCTAAAATAGTGCAAATAGATAATTAATTGTATTCGAAGAGTTGATTCTTGATTCTTGACGAAATTAAGAATAAACTAGTTATGTTCTGGACTTGGGATGCTTAGCGGACTGCTACATCAAATAACGGCCGTTATAGCGGTTTGCTGCATAAAATAGCAGGCGCTAAGTTCCAACCCGGTTGGACGTAAGGTATTACGCTATACTAGCGGCCTGAACCAGTATAAATCGCTGTCTTCGTGCTTACCATGAGTTCTGCGTACGCCGGAGCCCCAAAACTCTGTCCTGGGTAACCCTGTGATAGGTTGTTGGTCGTGGAACACCGGTAGCAATAAGAGACCATGATCACTATTGCAGCCGCTATAGCAGTTGCTAGGAATGTTATTTAGTACCTTGCTTTTGACAACATAAACACTTCTAGAAGTTAAACTAAACACAGCCTGTCTCTATCGCTCAGCTTTTGGCAGAGTTCGAGATTATCGCACTAACATCTCATATTCAAATTTTTGGTGCTTTAGTGATGGTATTGATTTCTCCTGCAAAATCCAATGATAGTGCAATACAATGTGATAGCTCTATATTAATCTCAAAATTTGTCATGTGTTCCTGTGTCTCTTGAAGAAAGTCACTTGTGTAAAATGAAAGGCTTTATAATAACGCAGGTCTTCGGAATCACTCGCCCTTGCAATCAGGAGAGGATGGATAAGGTTGTCAAGATGCGTCTTTGTGCGACTGCTTGCGATCTCCACAATGGCTCATCTTCCATCCAAATCAAACGGTGACGTGTACCATGGTCTCCAATACAAGTTGCTTCGACCCGTCTTCGCCATTGTCTTTAATAACGTCGTCGTTCCTCGAGCACTTGCCATGACATCTGTGCCTGCTGGAGTACTATTTATGTTGATGCGATTCGATTTGACTAGTATGTTAGAGATTTATGTACAGCATCTACGGTTGCTATGATTTATGTTTTGAAACTAGCAGGAACCCCACGCGTTGCCGCAGGTGCTACGACAGCAATATATGTGACTCTAACAAACAATTTTTATCAAGACAACATAATTGAGCCAAAAATATGTACTTTAGGTAAATATTTGTCATATATATTGAGACGATCTAATCCAATTGAAAAAGAGACCAAATAACAACTTGTATTCTATTGCAGTTATCATCATCATAAGCATGAAAGCGTGATTCAAATTTCATTATAACTGAAACAATATCGACATCTCTCCTTCAGTAAAATGTCAAGTCTTCCTGCTTTGGCCTTTGTGGGCATGGCACATAAATATATCCAGTCTATAAGGTCATGTTCCCTTATGGCAAGGAGAGTACATTAAGATTTTTTTTTTCTAACAGAGTACATTAAGATTGAGAATGTAGACAGAAAACTATTATAGTATTAAAGAGGTAAGGTAACTTTTTTGAGCCCTGATCGGCTGGCCTTTTCTGTGTAGGTGCAATTGTCGCTACAGACACCAAACTGCTTATCCCTGTAGAGTGTACTGGTTGTGTGCAGCTGTAGCCGGAGGAGCACGGCCGATCAGGATACATTGATTATGTAGAAAGTCTATATACAGAGTAAATTTGGAAAGCAACAATAGGTACAAATTTATCAGCCGCAAAAGGCATACATTTGGGCAATTTAGAGGAATGCAATACAGCAACAACAATAACCTTTACATACCTGGATTAGTACTCATTGAACTGAAGCAGCATTAGCTAAACACTCTAGAATGGTCGAAAGCTTTACATATCTGGATTCACTGAATTGCAGCAGCATTAGCTAAGCATTGTAGAATGCTCCAAATTAAGCTGGTCCACCTAGCACACAATTTGGGTCAACTGACATGGTGAAAAAGGAAGCTGTAGTCAATAACTAAATGGATACCTCTGCATTTATGCTAACTAATTTATGGAGAAGCTCACAACACAATCTGGATGGACACATCTAGAAAATTAGTAGAAGCAAAAGCTAAACGTTTGATGCAGAGCTCTGTGGTTTTTAAATTGTTGGATCATATATTGTAGTTAGATATGAATACTGAAAGAAAAGGTATGCCATGTTTGAAACATATTACCAGAAGACAAAAAAATCAAATGGACACCTCTGCATTTTTGTTAACTAATTTATGGAGAAACTCACAACACAATCTGGATGGACACATCTAGAAAGTTAGTAGAAACAAAAGCTAAACGATTGATGCAGAGCTCTGTGCTTTTTAAACTGTTGAATCATATATTTTAGTTACCTATGAATACCGAAAGAAAAGGTATGCTATGTTTGAAACATATGTTTGCACCCAATCATCACTTATACTGACAGAGTTACCCACTATATGGTTTTCATGATAATGTGATAACGCACATCTGATTTTAATAGGAAATGCACTTTAGACTTGTAGTTGTCTGAACTATTTGCAGAACTTCAATTAAAATTCAGTGTGATAGACTGTTCTACAGAAAGGTTGGTGAACGCTAGAAGATTTATGAAGTCATAGTATATACTGGGAAAGTGGTACAGCGAACCTGCTGATGTGATATAAAACACTGAGAGATCAGTAATGATCTCTATGCATCTCAAACGCTTCACATATGCAACTGACTGAAGTTGAGTTCCTTGTTTGTGGCACTTGATGTGTTGTATTCTGCACATGAATGTGCAAAGTTAGAAGCATCCTCCCTTAATTTTTCCAGCAATTCTGTACAAACTATTCTTTAATTGCAAGTTTTTTCAGCGGCACAAAATCAAAGGCTTTATTGGGAGCCCAAACCAATCACAGCTTCCTCATATTTCAGATTAATTTAAGTTTAGGCTTTTTCGGCAATATTTATGTAGAACACTAAGGATAGGCTATGAGGTAAGTTTTTGTAGCTTGATTATGTTTTGTCACTAAACATAGCAAAAGGAGAGAGTATAGAAGTTATCAAGTCTAATCAAGTAACTCCACTGTAAGGTAAAGTAACACAGGAATTGCAAGTCACAGTATGATAGCAAAGTGTGCATTCTATTTTCAAAATACAGAATAATGGACAGCAGACGGTTCGAGCATGGACAAAAACTCCGTACTACTGAAAATAACCTATTGTTTATTATTTAAACTGAAGCGGGCAGACCATAAAAACATACAACATTTTTTGTTTCTGGCTTTCCGCAGCCACTCTGGTCAGGCCTTGGTCTCCCACGTGTGTGTGCTCCAGATAGTGCAACAATTTCCTGCACAAATGCCCTGAAAGTTAAATGACATAGGTCAACAAAATACAGATAGACAGCTAAGTAAGTTTCAAAACCGCCACACCTTGTCATCAAGGCCCATTGTATAGAATACCTCCCGAAGGTGTTCAGTAGGATCACATGGGCCAGCATCTGCAGAACATGTACATTAACAACAACTTAGTCAACCTTGATAGGTACCTCTCATAAGTCACATTCCAAGCACTGAACAAAACAATAAGGAGACATTGATATGGAATGAAGAACCCACTGGAAACACTGATCAGGAAGCCTCTCCTCATGTGGACACTGCTGAGCTACCGTGACATCAACCCGTCCATTTGTCATTGGAATTATTTTCGGATCAGCAACTCCCTATATCATGCCATTGACCAAACATATGACTAAAGGACAATGACCTCAAACGCCGTAGCACTTGCTAACTGGAACAACTCAGCGTAAGTGATACCTGGGTATTTGTCCTTCACAGGTTGGATAAGCTTAAATGCATTTATCATTCCTGTGAAAATCAAAATTCAAAATCTGCAAGCTACTACTCACCTGGACAGTATAAGAAATTTAGACTCTGTAGAAAA
Source organism: Miscanthus floridulus (assembly GCF_019320115.1). Classification (NCBI taxonomy): domain Eukaryota; kingdom Viridiplantae; phylum Streptophyta; class Magnoliopsida; order Poales; family Poaceae; genus Miscanthus; species Miscanthus floridulus. The sequence continues at coordinate 106,648,503 of NC_089581.1, forward strand.
TAGAAAATAGCAGCATTGGCTCCATGAATCAACTCAGCATCGTGGCGACTCCGCAATATTCTTGTCATAGGTGGACCTGAACAAAGTCGAAAGCTTTCACTTACCTGCGCTGCTGGCACCAGCAAGGCCATGGCCGGCGTTCACGGCCGAGCGCCCTCGTGCTCGTACGGCCACATGCCGCGACGGAGGGGCCAGGACGGATCCGTCTTCCTGACGGTCGAGCGGCGATGGAGGATTGGAGGCGTCCGCACAGACAGGGCTCGCCCCGGTGCTGCCGCGCGGGGGCCCGGCGACGGACGGCGGGGACGGCGCGCGGCGGGCGGCCGACGTGCGGCGGTGGAGGAGGAGATGCGGACAGGGACAGCAGAGGAGATGCGGATGTGGGTAGGGGAGGCGGTGGGAGCCCGCGGACGCTAATGCGGCGGAGGCGGCGGCGGAGATGGGGCGAGGACTATTTTTCATCGGGCCTGGTAAAGAGGTTTCTCGAAGAAGCACAGGTAGTGAAGCTGCGACCGTTGCTGTGAAATCTGACGGACACGAAAACAGGTCGACGCGGGCGAAGGAGGGATCAGTAAATGGTGTTGGAAAATAAGGGTAATGGTAGGTTAATTATCAAATTGTCTATTTATTCAACAGGCTGGTTGTGAAATTTAGATGACTCCCCAGAACTGGCAGGTCGCTTGTTTCGCACCCGAGCGGAATATCAAAATCCCCAAATCAGGTATGTTGATCTTATGGTGAATAATGCAGCAATGGATGCTGCTGCGAGCAGGGTTATCGACATAAGATTGTTATTTCTGATATTTCAGTATTATTGATATGTGCTGATGTTTATCTTGTATCATCAAACAATTTGTTAGTTCGATTTTGACGCACCCTAATTTCAGCTCACGAACGCCGCGCCAGCCAAAAATAGAGTGAAGAATCCTATAATACTTTAACCGTAAAATCCTATCATATTGTCAGTGATTCTCTTCCTTTCCAAGTTGTCGCCGCTCTATGCTCTCTCTCGGCAGTGCACGGAGCTCGCCGAAGTGTTATATCCTCAAATTTCTATGTTATTCTGCGTTAATTTTGTGTCAAATGGTTTGAACATATTCGACGTGATTTCCTCTAGAAATTAATATTTTTTATATAATTTTAGCCAAAATTTTTCTTATTGCCTATAGTTTTCTAATATTTTCCATATTTCTGTTTATCAGTGACCACTCGTAGGTAAAAAATAGCGATAATGTAAAACATGGTGAGTCTGCGGCTAGTCACGCCACCAGGATGGACCGATGGGGGATGACAACAACAATGTCGATCTCCTTGACCTTGGAAGCAAGTGGCGTGCCTGCATATCTGGCCAAAGAGGGCTCGGGCAAAAAAAAAAAAAAGGAAAATAAGTGCTGTTGATTCGGGGTTGACTCAGGGTCCACGCCTTAGGCGAAGATCCGAAGGGCAGGGCGGGCTCCTCAGTCCTCTGTGCTCTACTGCTCTCTGTATAAAAGTGCAGTGAAGTGTGCGCATCATTCCGCAGAGCTGGAGGCCATAGAGGGAAGTGGAATAAAAGCAGGGGAAATCGACCAGGAAGAGAGAAGATGGGGAGGCGGCAGCAGCTTTGCATGGTGTTCCTGATGGCGTTCCTCGTCGTCTCTACCATGGATGTTGTCCACGTGGCCGCAGGTAGGTGCACCTTACAGCTTACTACTCCAGCCACAAACACACTAGCATCAAAAGTTGTACGCCAAAACGATTCATTTGTGAAGCTACACGCATGTTTGTCCTGCTGTTACTCGCATGACACGCACGTGCAGGGAGAGCGCTAACTGGCTGCTCGTGCGTACAGGGAGAGCGCTAGGGGAGGTGAGCTACGGAGCCTTGATCCCCGGCGGCACGCCTTCCGTGCCTCGTGGCCAGCCATACACTGGCCGCCCATGCACAAGAATCTACGCATGTATACCACCTCCTGCTGCTGCCGCCGGCGGCGGCGGCGGAGCGCCATGACGATCAGCGTGCTTGTAAGAGCAAGTATAAGACGCTGCAAGCAGACTGAATGCTGAGGTGAAGAAGAGAAGAAAGGAGAGAGAGGAGAAACGGGCTGTAGACTTACAGTCGGCTTAGACATAAGAACTAAAAAAACTCTGTGATAGAGATAAATGAGCCATGTATTAATAATGAAGATATAACTATTATATGAGTGGGCTAAGTAGACTGCAATGATTCATACAGCCAGCAGCTGGTTGTATTATTAACCTTGTTCTAATAAGATTAATAACTTCCTTTTGAACAACAAGGCGCCTCTAGGCTCTAGCTAATCCAGTACGTCCATAAGATCAAAACTGTAATTGCGCGGCGGCGCTGTGTGTGCATGTACCGTGATGGAGATGTAAGTGCGTCATTTGTGTACCCGTGGGATGTTAATATGCTTGGAGGCTGGAGATCAAGGCAAATTATACTCTCCACTCCCACCATACCACTTTCAAGACATACAATTTGGCAAAAATGTCTTTGGTATTTGAGCAGTTTACAAATTATTGAATTAATAATCTGTACCAATCAGTCAAGTTGTTGTATGATAGATTTAATTTACTCTTGTGAAAACTACTGCTACTCTAAAAAAGACACTAAAGAAGTGGCCGGAAAGTCTCTATAGACGCAGCTAGTCCTGTCGTCTCTACAAATCAACAATTCACTCAAATTCATGTTGATTTCTATCTTTTTCAAAACATAACCCAAACCATTCTTTATAGAGAGAATTATTTATTTGGCATCAAAACAAATCAGTGTTTCGTATTTGGCACTAAAAAATTTGAACTTTTCTATTTGGCATGAAGTTAAAATTTTCTTTCTTAACTGGCACTGCCGTCTATTTTCATTGCTTATTTGTTAGTTGACTGTTAGTTTTTTCTCCCTTCGTCCAATGTACCCCTCTGTTTACGTAAGACTGAAATTTAACCGAAACCGAGCCCCAGCATCCCAGATCCGGGCCACTATACGAGGCTGCCCACGAGTTTGACCAGGACGTGCTCGTCTCCGTCGACACCGCCGCGGATATGGTGTACTTCGCCCTCGAGTTCGACCGAGGCGTGCTCGTCTCCGTCTCCGCCGCCTCCAACCTCATCCAGAACTCCGCCAGCGCTTCCGCGCTCCGCTCGCTCGTCCACTACTCCGTGTCCGGGCGCTGGCCCGGGTACACCTCTATCCCCATTAGCCCCAACGGCCCCGAGGAGATGGACATGAACACCAGCACCTCGGTCACCGGCGTGACGCTCGCCAGGAAGTTCGACTCCGTCAGCTCCGCCTCGGCATCCGGATCCGGCATCGGCCGCATGGTGAGGTTGGGCCCGCTCATGTCCGCATGGAACACCGAGCCCAGCCTGATGACGGTGGCGCCGGTCTCCACGAGGTCCGCGACGTAGTCCATCGCCGGCCTCCACGACGTGTCCGAGCTCACCACTGAAAGGTCCTTGTTTGGTTTTGGTAATTGAGTGACAACCTAGGTGGACTAATTGTGTTTATGTGAGATACACAGGTGATTAGTCCACAGGTACATGTATGTGAGCAACATATGCCATGAAGGTGAAAATGGCTTGGAGATGTTGCAAAGCTCACACATATGATGATGAAGGAGCTTAAATGCACATGAGACATGACATTGAGTCATGTGATCAAGGTGGAGAAGATCAAGACAAGACTTGGCTTGATGGACCGGTTGCAAGCGTGAAGGGCAAGTCGAAGGCTTTGGAGTGATGGACCGCGTGGCGGTGAAGCTTGAGCAAGACTTGGCGCTGATGGACGATGGCAACGGTGAAGAGCAAGTAGAGTCAAGATCGATGAACCAATATGATCATGTGATGATATGAAGTGGATCATATCATTGTTGATCGTGTTGGTGCATGTGTTGCATCGACATTGAAGGAGATGGAATGGAATGCGCAAGGTAAAGGTATAACCTAGGGCATTTCATTTCACCGGTCATAGGTGTGTAGAGAAGTTTATGACCTGGTTTAGGATAGATGGCCGTACTATCAAGAGGGGCAAACTTGTTTGCATATCGGTCATCTAGTGCCACTCGAGTGATCTAACTTTGCATTGTCGCTAGGATCGAGTGGCGTGGCAAGTTGAGTGGCTAACATCCTTTGGGAAATGTTTGTGAAAATGCTAACACACATACACATGGTGGTGTACACTTGGTGGTGTTGGCATATTTACAAAGGACGTGGTGTTTGCAGGGGTGAGATGGGTTTGGGTCCCTCAAGCTCGGCGGGATTCAGCGCTTTCGGGAAAATGGAATGCCTATTTTCTATTGCGCCGGATGCAAATTCTTGTGGTTAGCACACTTGAGCAAGGGTGAAGAGAATGGAGAAGATGCTGGCGTCGGTCAACTGACCGGACGCTGGATCTGAATGCACCGGACGCTGGTAGGCTACGTTCGGTCGCGCTGACATGGAGTGTAGCAGTAGCTGGAGAGTGACCGAACGCTGGCTGCGTCCGATCACGTTCGACTGGACGCGTCCGGTCATGCTCGGGAGCTTACTGGAAACGACCGGACGCTGAGGGTCCAGCGTCCGGTCAGTTATAGCTGCTGCGTTCGGTCAGGTCAAGTGACCGTTGGAATCGGGACACGTGGTCGTCTGCGAGCGACCGGACGCTGAGGTCCAGCATCCGGTCAACACGACCGAAGCGTCCGGTCGGCCCGACCGTTGCCCAGTGAAGGGGTAACGGCTAGTTTAGCCCTTGGGGCTATAAATAGAAGTGGCCTTCGGCCATGGCTGGCGTGGAGCACCTCAAGAGACTTAGTGTCCATGCTTGTGAGTGCTTGGGAGCCCTCCATCACACATATACTTGATAGTGATCATTCGATTGTGTGAGTGAGCGATTCTAGTGCGATTGCATCGTGAGGTTGCATCGAGTGGCACTAGGTGATCGAGTTGCAAGCCGGTGGAGCTTGTTACTCTTGGAGGTTGCCACCTCCTAGACAGCTTGGTGGTGGTCTCCGTCGAAGCGCGCAAGAAGCTTGTGCGGCGCTCCGGAGAAGTGCTTGTGAGGGGCATTGTGCTCGCCCCGCGGGAGCCGCGAAGAGCAACTCTAGTAAAGCGTGTCATTGAGCTACCCTCACTCAAGGGGTGGGTTCTTGCGGCGCCCGACGTGCGGGCTTAGCGGGTGATGCTAATTAGCCGCCGAACCACCAAGTGAGCGGTCGACACAACGGGGACTAGCGTGTTGGCAAACACGTGAACCTCAGGAGAAAAATCATCGTGTCAACCTTGTTCTTCCCGTTGGTTTGCATCCCCATTACACAAGCTTGCAATTACTTTTATACATATTAAGCTTGTGTAGTTGCTCTTGTAATTAGATAGCTTGTGTAGCTTGCTAATTACCTTCTTGCTTGTGTAGCATAGAAATAGCTCCCTTGCGTGGCTAATTTGGTTTTAATAACCTTGTTAGTCACATTGCTTAGTTTGTGTAGCTAAGTATTTGCGCTCTCTAATTAGGCATTGGTTGCCTTGTTATTGAGCATTGCTAGTGAGCATCGTTAGCTTTGTGCTTTTGCTTACTAGCATGTGTAGGAGCTCCCTTGTCGCTTAAAGTACTAGTGGCCTAGGTTTGTGTAACCTTGCTCCTAGAATTGTTTAGGAGAGCTCTAGCTAGCCCGGCACCTTTGTTGCATAATTGTTATCTTTGCAAGGTGCTAGTGAACATATATAGTGGGGTATAGTCTTGGCTAGACCGATAGTTTTAATTCCGCATTTGTATCGGTTAGCCGACGCGATTAAGTTTTAGAAAAAAACTATTCACCCCCCTCTAGTCGCCATCTCGACCCTTCAACCACCACGTAGCAGCCCCGACTCCCCTACCACCACGGGATGCGAGCAGGCCACCCCGTGGGAGGCCGCCCCCGGCCTTGCTCGACGAGCCGCGTACCCGTGCTAGGGCCAGCGTCGGCGCGCTCCGAGGCGTGCTCATGTAGGCCATGCTCACCTTCGCGCGGCCATGGCGGAGCGGAGCTCCAGGCGCATGCGCTCGCCATTGCCATGGCCAGCCGAGGGCGAGGCCGACCACCATCTGCGCGACAACAGCGCCCCCGGCCCCTACACGTGAGACCGGCGGCGGCTCGGCAGCTCGCTCGCTGCCTTCTCGTCTGGTGTACTTGTCGGGCTCCCACGCCAAATACGAAACACAGAAGACTCCCACACCATCCTCGAGGCACTTGTTGGGCTCCCTGACGATGTAGACCTCGTCGGCGGCGACATCGGCGTTGAGGTTCTGGTTGCGGTGCCACCGCCAGAGCGCGTGCGTGTCGTTCTTCACCTCCAGCACGCCGTGCCCGAAGCTGCTCTCCCTGTACGCGCTGTAGTCCGGCTGGTGGTCCCAGCAAAAGCGCCTCGCGGCGGGGCCCGTCGTGAAGTTGGTCGCGCAGAGGTGGCCGCCTATGAAGGGGTCCGGTGTCGACGCCGGGTCCGGCAGTGGCCCTGGTCGTCCGCGTGCGCCGTCGCCATCTTCTCGCGGTTGCCGCCGTCGCCCACCGAGATGTACACGGGGCCGCACACGTCGAGCGTGTAGTTGAATACCCGGTTCGACCACTTGTACGCGTGCACCTGATGGACATCGATCACAGACCACCGTGTTCAATCGTTCTTCAGCTCAGACCATCAGTAGAGGCGCAAGGGCAAGGCTTACATGGCCGGTGAAGACGACGTCGACGTCGACGCCGTAGGCATAGAGGAGCTCCTCCATCTCCACCCTCATGCACTCGGCTTCCCTGTAGTGAGCCTTGTACGTGGTGTACCAGGGCGCGTGCCAGCTGGCGATCAGCCACGCCGTACATGCAGCCACCGCCATCCCTGAGGTCGCGACAAGCGACGAGCTGCGATGTGCGTAGGGCAGCACCGAACACGTTGCAAAGCGAGCTACGAGCTGGCGCCCGGGGATGGCGGCAAGCGGCGCACAGGTCCAGTGACGACTGGTGAGTGGCGGAGCCGGCTCACGGCGAGGCCGCGGCGGCGCGGGAAGACCTCGCACGGGGAGCAGCACGAGCGGACCTCGCGTGCGGGGCCACGACAGCGACACGCCATCGTCCTGCCTCCTTCAGTCGGTAGGGTGGCGATGCGGGGACGTTGGTACGGGGTCTATGTGTCGGGTCGCCAGGGCGATGGCACGGGGCTGCGCAAGAACTCCGGCAATATCGTCCATACGAAAATACTTGAACTTCCCTATTTAGCACCGTGGATTTCTGCTGCAAAACAAGGGTATTTATGTCTTTTTACCGGTCACTTGACACCGTTACTGTCCTAAATGGACGACAGTGCCATTTACAAAAGGAAATTTCAACTTGATGCCAGATAAAAAAGTTCAAATTTTCGAGTGCCAAATACGAAACACTGATTTTGTTTCAGTGCCAAATAAATAATTCTCCCTTCTTTATAAAAGTATCCAAAAGGCCATTGTGAGACAAACGCTTTATGATACCAATTAAAATAATAACATTTATGATATTAAGTACCGTGAGATTCTTTATTAATTATATTTTTATAGTATACCTATTTGATATCATAAATTTTTGTAATTCTATCTATAATTTTGATCAAACTATTAAGATATTTTGATTCTCCAAGAAAGTTGAAATGACTTATAATTTAGAATGGATGGAATACCTAGCTATAGCAAAGCCTGAGACTGCGGGTTTAGTATTTCACATTTCGTGAGGCAAATCAACTGAACATACATATTTAGGTTGCAGAACACTGAACATCACAAAAGATGGAATCCATACCCCCCAAATGTCTTAAAACTTCGCTATAATTGACTCCTTTCATTGTTATCTACTCCTATATCCAAGGCACTAGCAAAGTATAAAAGCACCATGAAGCCACCCATAGTGGCTAAGAGTCTGAGTCTGTTTGGTTGGGCTTTTGGCTTTGGCTTTTGGCCCCAAAAGCTAAAAGCCCAACCAAAGGGGCTGCTTTTGGATGTTGCTTTTTCAGAAGCAGCTGTTTTTCCGTAGTACATTTTTGAAAGCTGGTTTGACTCTGCTTTTGGCTTTTGGCTTTCTGCTTTTTGAAATTGGTGGAATAAAAAGCTCTTCCATAGTTGTTTCAAGAGAGATAAAGATAGAAGGTATATTTTATACTTGTTTAACCAAACAGCTTTCAGCTTTTCTACAGCTCACCGCCCACAGCAGCTTTTTCACAGCGCACAGCCCACAACAGCTTTTTCCCACAGCCACAGCTCAACCAAACACACCCTAAAGAATTGTCTTGGAGAATCAGATGGAGCTTCTTGCATGCAAGTTTTAGGTAGAGGTGTCGGAAGAAAATGGTTGGTAGTCGGTTTGGTTAGTTAGAAGATGGTTTGTATAATTTTGGGAAGCTGTTTGCACCGTTTGTGCATGTAACTCTCTCGTCATCTTATTAATATATGCCGGCTATGTTCCGTATCTTAAAAAAAAAGGCAATGTGTAAAAAAAAAGCAGTATTTATGCCCTATGCGGCTATATGCATGGAAGGACGCCCAGGCCCAGTAAGCCCAATCCGCGCGTCATCGGCCCAAGTGGGAGCAACACCGTGTCCGAGCCGGCCTCTGAGCGCACAGCTGCTGCCTGCGTGCGGATACAAACCCGTGTAAATTGTAATGGAATAATCTATGATATCTGTAACAAACTCGCGCTCGTCTACTGACCTCGTCCGCATCCTGCTCCCTGCTCTTCTTCTCCCCAAATTCCTAATCCTGGCCTATTGTTATCAGGCCACCAACATCCTGTCCCTGGACACCACCCATGGTCGATGAAGCTCTGCGCACACTACCGCCACGGCCCAGGCTAGTCTTTCCCCTAGATTATTTCCATAGGCTCGCACCGATAAAAAAATGTGGAAATTGACATACTGAATTTTTAACTACTGCATTTGCATTACCTTACTCCTCTCATGTGCTTGCCAGCCCACCTCCTCATTTGCCTTCAAGTTGGCTTTCCGAAAAGAAGATCATTTTAGTTTTTTTTACAACAATCCTTTCAGTTTTAATATGGTCTCAAAAGCATGGCACCTTTATTTTTTTTTAAAAAAGAGAAGTATAACAGCCAAAATATCAATAATTTGGTGAAATCCATTTGAGTGCAAGATTAAGCCTGATAATGGTATTCCAGTTTTCAGTGGCTGCATAGCTACATTTTATCATGATAACGCAAAATTGTGTTGGACTTCAAAGCGTTCATCAAATTAAGAAAGAAGACAGGCACAGGATGCGGGCCGCGGAGCAGGGGGACCAAAGTGGCCCACGCCTAATTCAGCCCAAAACGGAGGAGGAAAACCCTTGGGCCCATCCCACTTTTCCGCATCCGAGCGGAGTCAAGCCGCCGCCCCCAACAGCTTCAACTCAGAGCACATCCAAGCCCCATCTTTTCATCAAAATCGAGTCCAAATCGTAGTGGCTGTAGGTGGATTGGTGCGGAATCGCTTCACCTCCGTAAGCGCAACCCAAACATGAGGCGGCCAGGCGGGCGAGGAGCTGCCGTATGATTATGTCTTCTTGATGGCGGCGCATTCTATTCGCTTTCAATAGAGAATCAAGGGGAGGAGGGCAGCAAAAGTAATCAGCAATGACGACCTTCCTGCGGCGGTTTGTGTATCTGATCATGGACAGCCAAAGGGCAGGGGCGGATCTACAGGGTATGCCAGATATGCATCGGCATACCCTACAGTTCAAGACAGTAGAGGACGTATATATGCATTTTTGTAAAAAAAGAAAATAAAAAAACATACCGGAGAAGATGATAACGCAGTGGCCGCTGCTATGGCCTTGCCGAGACGGCCTTTTTCAGGCCCGCGCAGCCACACGACGGGAGGTCGTCCACGTAGTCACGCCTTCGAGGATCATGATACATACGTCTTTGATTCTAGGCTCCACTGCTCCAGGCTCCAGCCATCATTCATTGATTCACCCAAACTGCTCTTTTGCTACTTTTTTTAGGGGATGCTCTTTTGCTACCTGCTGGCTCTACGTGCACGCAAAACCTAACTGTTACAATGATTAAAGGGTATTTTCTACAATGCTTTTCGTTTAGTAAAAATAAATTTAAAAAATAAGATGGATAATCTTTTAAATGATTGTCTAGTCAATAAACGACACATTTTTTTGTAGTGGATAAAAATGATATAATCGAGACATTTATTGTAAGATAAATAGTATTGTAAGCCTATCTTACTCTCTTTTTATGCCTATTTTATATTTTGAATTATTAGTTTGGCGTTTGACCTATTTATATTATAATTTGTAAATGTTTTTAATTTACTTTTCAAATTTAAGATTTATCGTGTTATTTAGTTGACAACGTTTTCATTTGAATTTGTTTAGGAGCCTAAATATTCATTTCGAACCAAAGTGACATAAAATGGGAAGGACGAATATCCCAAATGTACACAGCATCTTATAGGTGGAGTGGTTAGGTGATGAGCATGCGAAGCAGGAGGTTTGGGGTTCTAGCGTTGGTGGCCGCGAAGCGTGCATTTTTCGTGCAAAAAATTGCATGACTGTGTGGTTGCCAGGTGGGGTCTCTCTTGGTATTTTTTTAAAATAATTCTCTATTTTCAGCTCATTTTTTCAGGTTTTCTAGAAACCACATCACTGTCGCTTTAGTTGTGCCAGTTTAAAAACCGACACTAATGACCTTTTTGAACCGACAGTGATTTCGAAATCTGTACTAGTGTTCTAGCTTAATCGCTGAATTTAAGGCTTATCATGTTATTAATACATGTCGTTTTATCGAACTAGAATATGGCTTATCGATTTAAAAATGGTTTTACCGAATTACATAAATTTTTTTTGGTGCGGCATACCCTATACTAAAGTCCTAGATCCGCCACTCGCCAGAGGCCTGGCACCTTGGACCTGCACCGCATCAACATGGCGCGATTCTTCATTCCGAGATCACCGCCGGCGGCCATGGTGGACGCTCGGCTGCCTCGACCCACCATGACCTTCTACGCATGAACTTCATGCTTATCGGCCGCGATAAGGTGCTGGCCGAGTACGTTCCCGAGTAAAGGCTCTTGTTCGGTCTCTCCTCCAAGAAAGGCAGCAACCTTCTATGTGCCTTCAATCTTGCCACTGCTGACCGCCGGCAGTCGGCCCCCGTCGCACGCAACGTCTAGGAAGACCTCCGGCCGCCCAAGGAGTGGCAACCGTTTTTATCCTATCTCGTTCACCTTGGCTCCGGCAGGTTTTGCATTGCAAGATTATTTTGTGACAGAAGTAGAGAGCCATGCGACTTCGATGGTTATCGACCGACGACGGTTCTTGCTGTTTTTACCGCGGTGGAGGTAGTGCCGTACAGCCAGAGGCGGAGCTACAGGTATGCCAGCAGCGTGTATTGGAGCATATATACTGTATTTGGAAAAAAAAGAACACTTACCTATTGGCCGGAGAACTGAAAACGAACGCAATGCTAGCAGCCCGAGATGGTCTTCGCAGCCATGCGCCTAGAGTCACACGTATGGAAGATCCAGGACCCCAGGTCCTATCATGATGACACCTTGGCAAATCCTTACAACTAATACGGTGACGCTTTGGCTTCTAGGATCCAACGCACCATTTGCCCTCATCCATTCATCTACCGTAAGTTTGGAGTTAGGGAGCTCGGTTGTCGCCTGCTAGCTGCACGTGCATGGCTAACAATCAAATGCGACATTTGAGACACCAAGACGTAACTCAGTCTTTGCCATTTTCTCTTTTTTTATGTAGAAAAATCTTGTCTACTTTCATTGCTAACAATATTGAGTCATCCCTACGTTGTAAGTTTTACCAGCTACTGAATTACTATTACCAAATTATGTTCCAAATTTAACTATTATTACCGAATTACGTTGCCAATTTTACTACCGTTACCAAATTGCTAAATGATTTACTGAATTATATAGAATTTTTTTTTGAACAGTATACCTCGAGGTAAAATCCTACCTGCGTACAGCAGCACGGGACTGCGAATGATCAAGCACAGATCCGAATGCTACGATCTTGGCCACCACGTCCTCCAGCAGTGGGTGCTTTAGTGATGGTATTGCTTCCTCCGGCGGCGAAATCCGCATAGTGCAAAATGCAATTTGATAACATTAAAAAAAACAATGTGATGGCTCTATGCTAATCTCAAAATTGGTCAGGTACTCGTGTCTCTGGGTCTCAGGAAGGAAGTCAGTTGTATCATCATCATCGTTATCACACTATAAAAGAGTGAGTTGGCTCTCCTTCTATAACAACCGTTTGATCTACATGTCGTGCTATATGAGCCTTCCGTTATGCATAATCTTACTCTTTCTCTATAACAACCGTTCGATCTACACGTCATGTTATATGAGCTCTCCGTCATCCGTGATCTTACATGTAAGATGTAAGACTCCTATTCAATCTCAAATACGTCTCACAGTCCATCTAAAATCCCTCTGCCATAAGTCATGTTTATTTTAGATACATGAGTCAAGTACGACTTCTATTCTTACATGCACCATCTTGTAAGATGTAAGACTCATATTTAATCTCAAATACGTCTCACGGTACATCTAAAATGCCTCCGCCATAAGTCATGTTTATTTTAGGTACATAAGTCAAGTACAACTTAAGTGCACCATCTTTTTTTTAACGTTTATTTTAGGTACATAAGTCAAGTACAACTTCTATCCTTGGTCTACACCATCTTTTTTTTTTTTTTTGACTCCTGACGCGTCCGTGATTGAACTTGCACGCAGCCATCTACGGAGGGATAACGGACCACGGAAACGACTCCGGCCTAACTCGCAGTTATCGGATGTACCAGAACCAAATGTGACATCTAATAAAGAACGGAGGGATTATATTCTTTGACTCTTTTGTGCCTCACGTCATGGCACGAATTAAAGCTAGGTCGCACTATTATTCGACGTGGTAAAGTTCGCTTAGTTAAAGGCTTAAAGCCCAGATGACGACGTCGCGCATCATACAATGTCGGGTTGCATGCGGCCCTATAAACACCCATCACCCCATACTCCTTTGTTCCATGAACCGGCAAGGCAGCCAAGTGTGACATAGTATCAGCTTGCCATCGCGAACGAGTGACAATAACCGATCGAAGATCGAACAGAGTTTCAACGACGTGGCGTGCAGGGACGGAGGGAAGGGGGGCCACACACACTTCGACACAATATCGTCGGCAGTCCTCCGAGGGGTATCCCACGAAGGTAGATTGATCGGCAGAGGAGCGTGTAATCAAGAACAAGAAGGCAACAGAGACACACGAGTTATACAGGTTCAGGCCGTCAGTATGACGTAATACCTTACTCCTGTGGTCTGTTGGTTTGTATTAGCTATCGTATGATTTGTCGTGATTTTGTAGGGGGTTCCTGCCTGCCTTATATAGTCCGGGGGCAGGGTTACAAGTCGGTTAGATCTGAGAGATAACCGAAAAGTAATAACAGATTACAAGAATCATATGATCGTACGTATCCTAACTGTTCTCGTAACATCTTCAGGATATCCTCCCCATGTCTTGCGGGAGGCGGCAAGCAGAATCGTGCCCCGCAAGGCTTCTTCTCGTGGGCTGGGCCGTCCCTGCAGGCGTAGCCCATGTGGTCTGCCGTGGGTATCCGGGGTCGTATCCCCCACAACTAGTCCCCGAGCGCCTTGTACCTGTTGTGCAATACCATCTTGAGCTTTTCCGAGTAGGTGCGAACCAAAACTGAGCTGTCCAAATCAAGGTCCGACCACCATAATGAATCGCCGAGCAGTTGTGAGCAGCTGCCGAGCAGCATGCAACATCGCCGAGCAGTGTGTTCTGAGCACGGCTTGACATAAGGGTGTAGGGTGCTCAAGTCCAGAATTAAAAATTTCTGTGCAGTAAACTAAGTGTGCCCACTTAGAGTCCGACCACGAGGAAAAAGATAACCTTCTTTAGCTTTTAGAGGCATGGAGTCTTTCAGAAAAAATAAATACATTCACCGCAAGGTGAAGTGTGCCCACTTAGTCCCCGAGCCTGACAGTAGGTGACGTAGTCACGTGGTGCCAGGGTCAGAAAGTAGTAAACCAGCCGAGCAGGTAGCCAGTCCCCAAGCGTAGCCTCGAGATGAGAACAAACATATTCACCGCAAGGTGAAGTGTGCCCACTTAGTCCCCGAGCCTGACAGTAGGTGACGTAGTCACGTGGTGCCAGGGTCAGAAACGAAGAAATAACGAAAACCAACCGAGCAGATAGCCAGTCCCCGTGTTTCAGGCGAAAATATCGGATAAATTAAATCGTGGAGAAAAAATCAGAGTAATGGCTATACAATAACGGTTACTGAGCCTCATTAAATTACGGAGAAATCAGCGATTATTTGACGGCGATAAATGAGTGACGTGGGCTGCTGTTGCGTGAAAGCCCAAGTTGCGGCCCATTAAACCACGTTGGAGAATTCGAAGCAGCGCTGATCGCGGGAATAGTTTCCCAAAAACCCTCAGATGCAAAAAAGGGTAGGGAAAGTGCTTTATAACAGCGCCGCCGCATACCTCGCCGCCTACCTCTGCCACTCTGCCCTGTTTCCTTCGCAATCCCTGCGCTCCACATTCCGTACCAACGCGAGCACTCACCTCCAATCTAGGACCAAACCGGAGAGAATGGCGCCGAAAAAGGGAGCCGCAAAACCGAGGAAGGCGGCCACCAGAGCTAGCCGCGACGAGGAGTGGGTGCCGTCGAAGATAGAGGCGGCGGATCTCAATAGAATGGTGGCGGTGGGTGTTCTCCTAGACCGCCTCACTGCCAGATGGCGGCCGGCTAGTGGTGAGCCCTTTCCAACACCTCACACTGATGAGGCTGTACTATTTGAAGATTATTTCTAGCGAGGATTAGGGTTTCCTATCCACCCCTTTCTGAGGGATCTTATGGAGTTTTGGGCGATTAGCCTCTGCAATCTGCACCCCAACACCATACTGCACGTGTCGATCTTTATCCATTTCTGCGAGGCGTTTCTTGGTGTTCTTCCACACTTCAACCTCTTTAGGCACCTATTCTATCTGAAGAAGAAAGGGGGCAACGGTTCTAAGGTGGTCGGCGGCATGTACCTATAGCTCAGGGATGGGATGGCCAGCGAGTACATCAACGTACCACTAAACACCTCCCTGAAAGGTTAGAATGCCAGGTGGTTCTACATCAAACAAAGTCACCCAATAATTTGATGCGACGTCCACCACATCCCGGTGAACCATAGTAGCTGGTCGGAGAGACCCAACAGTGCTGACATGGAGCAAGTAATGGAGCTTCTTGACTTGATTAAGGGCGTGGAGCTTAGGGGTGAACTAGTTGTAGTTAGCTTCATAGTGCGCCGCATCCAGCCCTGCAAAGAAAGGGCCCACCCGGCATTCGACTACAAAGGTGATGACGACAGTACCTGGGAAAGCACAGACCGGCTGTCGAAGAAAGAAGTAATAGACCGAGCCATGGACCTATTCACTTCCAACATCTCATTCAGCTAGCCACAAGGAACGAAGGCCTTCAACTGCACCAATCTGCCTCCTTAGGTAACCATTTCATTTCGCATTGATCAGGCAGCGATTGCCGAGCAAAGGACTAACTTACTTATGTAAAGATCCATTCGCAGGATAGGGCAATATACTTTTCAAGCATGCTAAGAGCCGATTGGCCAAAAGGAGTAGACATCCAGAGGCCGCTATAGCCCGAAGAGGAGTTGAGCACCTCGTCGGATAGTCCATCCCCGGTATCAGAGAAGATCCATGGGAAAAGACCAGCGGTAGATGAGCCAGTCCAAAAAAGGAGAAAAACCACAAGCTCCACTACACACAAATCGGGCAGCATCTCGCTTGGTGATGACCGAACCGCTCGACCACGAAGGACCATAGTGCTAGAGTGGTCTGACGACGATGAAAACTAGACAGCGCATCCGTCGAGCATGAAGGAGCCATCGAAGGGTGCTGAAGTCCTCGAGCAGCGAGCAAGGGAGAGTCATGTGTAGGCAACGACAGAAGTCCCGGTGGTGCAGACGACCGGAGTCCCTAAGCAACAAGGGGGAATAACCGCAGAGCAGCACACAGAGGGGGCTCTGGGGCACCAAACAGAGCAGCAGCCTACTGTAGAAGAGCAGGAACGCTCCCATCAGGCAGACCAAGCAGCAGCGCCTGGGGGATCAGGCAGGCATCGCCGGTTCAAGAAATTGAATCGAAAGACCAAACCATAAGTATCTTTGTCTTAGAGTAATAATATTGTTCCTTGATTTCTTTTGGGTACTGACAGGCCGATATTACGTAGGGCAACACCGAGGCCCAGACCCTCAGTAGGGACAATGCCGACTGCTCCCGTCCAGGAGTCCCTGAGTGCTCGACAAACAGAGGATGGGTCAGCCACCGCTGCCAGTGGTCCTGGTGGTGGTGAATCATTGACGCACACAACAGGCGCATCGGCGATAGCGACCAAGGCTATGACTGAAAACGTCGGTACTTTGGTAGCAGAAGCTGCAGCTAACGTTGATGCACCGAAGGCTAAGGAGGCAACTTCGACGACGACCGAGGAGCAACTTGCACCGCCTGCAGTGACGTCAGGAGTGGTCGGAGCGGCTGTCCGACCATAGAGTCCCCTAGTGGTGCCTCGAGCGACGGTGGAGGAGGACGAGGTTGAGGAGATCGAGCGTGCCAAACCTAAACCCCAGTCCGTTTGGATTCTCCGAAAACGCGGGGAAGAGGTAGTAGTTGTCGAGGAAGAAAACACCACCAAGGAGATAAAGAGGTTGAAATCCGCCGTTGCTGGAGTTATGACTCAAATCGAGGTGAGTACCGCGCCTGAAATACTGATATATGTTGTTGGAGACCAAAATTTATCACTAGCATTGTTCATCTATAGGGGATAGCTCGAACTGTCGAGCAACGGCACCAACTGATGAAGAGGATGGAGCCCCTCGCCGAGGAGAACAAGAAACTCTGGGAGGCGTTAAATCTTTCTAAAAAGAGTATTAAGAGGGCCCAGCGCGAGCGGGACCTTGCGGAGTCTAACTCGCGGGACCTAGAACATCAGAAAGGGCTTCTGTCCAAGCAACTAACGGCTGCATCCGAGCAGCTAAAGAAGAAATCCGAGCAACTGGTGATTGTATCCGAGGAGCTAAAAAATATGTCCGAGCAATTGGGCAAAAAAACCAGACAGCTCAAAAGTAAATCCAAGCAGCTCGATCAGAAGTGCGAGCAGTTCGAGAATGTATCCAAGCAGAAATCCAGTATGCTTTATTAGCGAATGTACTTTGCAATAGTTGGCCATCCTTTTTCGATACTGTTTTGCTTGTAGAGCAAGATATAGAGCTCAGCCAGCTATGCCAAACCATCGAGCAAATCCAACAAGATAAAGTGAAAGAGTCAGAGCGAGCAAATAAACTGGCCGAGGAACTGAAAGGTAAATACCCCCTGGTCAAAAATAATGTTGTAGTACTTTTCTGGCATGACGAACCATTATAATGCTTGTAGATTATCGCCATAAAGCCAAGGCACAGTTCGATGTGCTGGTGCAGGAAGCCAAGATCCAAAAAGACAACTTCAACACTGTAACCGCCGCAATAAAACCAGTACTTGACTGCGTCGATATTGAACCGGCACCTCGTCCTAATGGCAGGCAGCAAGGGTCAGACACCATCATCCAGAGATGCAAGGCAGCGTGGGAGAATTTCAAAAACTTCAACCACGACGCCGTTATGACCGCCGCTACTCATGCCCTTGCGGTGGTTCGGTCCCACTACCCGACTATCGATATCCAGTCGATAGGGGGCGGGTTCACCGATGGGCTGAGCGATGTAGAAACCTAGCAGCTGGAGGATGATGTTGAAGATGCAACAAAAATGCTTATCGGCGATATAGACCTGTTTGGCGAAACAAAAGGTGTTGGCAAAGCTTAACAAACTGCTCGGATATTATTGCCTGTACCACTTGCTTTATTTGGCAATGAAGAATCATTGTATTAACAACCCGGTGCAATTATGCATAATATAAGCAGTGTCCGAGTAGTTAGTTTTCACTAAACTCTATGCCTTAGCTAGCCCGTAATCCATAACGCAGAGCGCGGAGCCCATGCACGTGTTGGAAAAACAAGCGTGACCAAGGAACTGTAGCCTACCACCCAATACGTAGAGCACGGAGCCCATAGCACGTGTAGGGGGAAATTAGAGCCTTGGTGTTCTCCATAAAGATCAGAGCAAAACACATGCTGCTCAGTAGCCAATTTGAGTAACTTGGCGAGAAAAAGTAGTTAAAGTGGCGTCCGAGCAGTTAGTTCATGCCTGAAATCTAGGCCTTGACTAGCCTATAGTCCATAACATCGAGCGTAGAGACCCTGACACGTGTAGGATGAACAGGCATGACCAAGGAACCGCAGCCGACCAACCATAATGCAGAGTGCGGAGCCCCAGGCACATGTAGGAAGGGATCGGAGACTGGGTCTTCTCCATAGAAAACAGAAAAGAAAATGTGTGCTGCTCGACGATCGACGAGCTATGTTACGAGATTTGGAGCGCAAAATCGTTGTCGTTTTTAGGAGAATTTTTTTTGTGATCCGGAGAAAACATAATCGACGATTTTTGGAGAAATCGTGTTCGGCGATTTGGAGAAATCGTGTTCGGCGATTTTGGGAGAAATCGTGTTCGGCGATTTTGGGAGAAATCGTGTTCGGCGATTTGGAGTTATCATGTTCGGCGATTTGGAGAAATCGTGTTCGGCGATTTTTGGAGAAATCGTGTTCGGTGATTTGGAGTTATCGTGTTCGGCGATTTGGAGAAATCATGTTCGGCGATTTGGAGTTATCGTGTTCGGCGATTTGGAGAAATCGTGTTTGGTGATTTTTGGAGAAATCGTGTTCGGTGATTTGGAGTTATTGTGTTCGGCGATTTGGAGAAATCGTGTTCGGTGATTTGGAGAAATCATGTTCGGCAATTTTTGGAGAAATCGTGTTCGGTGATTTGGAGTTATTGTGCTCGGCAATTTCGGCGTGCTTGGCGAGCGCATTGGAGATTGTCATGGAGTGGCGTATAGCCCGTCAATCGTAAGTGAAAATTATAATGGAGGAAAAAATGGAGGCAAATTATGGAGACTAGAACTTTATTAATTAGAAAGTAAAGAATACATATCTGTGTTGTTTCAGGGATAGAAACGTATAAGGTGCTCAGTGTGCCAGGAGTTAGGAACATTGATTCCATCTAAGTCACATAAGCGATAAGACCCTGGTCGAGTAACACCTTTGACGACGTAAGGGCCCTCCCAGGGGGAAGATAGCTTGTGAAGCCCTTCGGTTTTTTGTTTCCTACGTATGACGAGGTCGCCGATCACGAACGAACGACCTTTGACATTGCAGTTGTAATACCTCCACAAACCTTTGAGATACTTGGCTGTGCGA
Source organism: Miscanthus floridulus (assembly GCF_019320115.1). NCBI lineage: Eukaryota > Viridiplantae > Streptophyta > Magnoliopsida > Poales > Poaceae > Miscanthus > Miscanthus floridulus. The sequence goes on from NC_089581.1 coordinate 106,667,860, forward strand.
ACACAAGTGATCAGACATTCTTCCTCAGCCCGATCAACATCTTCTGTCCGAACAGCTGCGGCTTGCTCTTCATCATAACTTTCTACTCTAGGTGCTCGGAAGGCAATATCCGCTGGAAGTATGGCCTCTGAGCCGTAGACCAAAAAATATGGAGATACGCCGGTACTGTGACTAGCTTGAGTGCGTAGTCCCTAGACCACAGCTGGTAGTTCTTTGAGCCATCTGCCCAGATGCTTTTCTTCTTTTTGATAGAGCCTTTTTTTGAGGGCAGCAAGGATCATACCATTAGCCTGCTCGACCTGGCCATTAGCTCTAGGATGAGCAACAGAAACGTATTTAACGGAGATGCACCGGTCTTCGTAGAAGTCCCAAAAATGATGGCCGGTAAAAGTGGTCCCGAGGTCGGTGATGATGCTGTTTGGGAGACCAAATCTATGTATGATGTCTTCAAAGAGCTCGACTAGTTTCTTTGCAGTAGCTGAGACGAGTGGTTTGTACTCAATCCACTTGGAGAACTTATCAATGGCGACATACACATACCGGAAACCTCCTGGCGCTGGCTTGAAAGGCCTAATCATATCCAGTCCCTAGCATGCGAATGCCTAGGAAGCTGGAATGGTCTGTAGTTCTTGTGTCGGTACATGTATTTGCTTGGCAAAAAACTGGCAACCCTCACATCGTCGAATGAGATCTTCTGCATCGGAGATGGCCGTGGGCCAGTAAAAACCTGCTCGGAAAGCTTTACCTACCAGAGTTCTCGAAGCCACGTGATTGCCATAGGAACCAGAGTGAATTTCAGAAAGTAGCTTCACACCGTCGTCTTGGATGATGCATTTCTGTAGTATCCCTTCCTTGGCACTTTTCCTCATCAGGTTACCATCTACCAACATGTAATGCTTACTTCGGTGAATTAGACATTCAGTTTTGATCTTGTCGGTGGGTACTTCATCGCTGGTGAGGTGAACTGCTCCCTCCAATCGGTGACCGGCAAAGGTACTGCAAGTACCAACTGCTTGGCAGGGGGTACTTCTTCAACTTCCTTCTCTTCTTTAATGGATGGTGCTAGGAGGTCTTGAACAAAAACCCCTAGCGGAACCACGATGCGAGAAGATCCTATCTTTGAGAGCTGGTCGGCTGGTTGGTTTTGATCTTGTACCACGTGGTGGTACTCGATACCGTAGAATTTCCCTTCGAGCTTCCTGATTTTGGCACAGTATGCGTCCATTTTCTCACTGGAACATGACCAATCTTTATTTAGCTGGTTGATAACCAGCGCAGAATCCCCATACACCATGAGGCATTTGACACCGAGCTCGACAGCTATACGGAGACCATGGAGACATGCTTCGTATTCCGCGGCGTTGTTGGAGGCCAGAAAATGTATGCGAAGAACATATCGAAGTTTATCCTTGGTCAGTGTGATGAATAGAATGCCCGCACCAGCACCGTTGATGTTAAGGGCACCATCGAAGTACATCAACCAGTGCTCGAGGCAAGTGGCGGCAATGGGTTCTTGGATCTCGGTCCACTCAGCGACAAAATCAGCAAGCTCCTGTGACTTAACGGTGGGTCTGCTTCTGAAGTCAATGGAGTAAGTGCCGAGCTCAATAGCCCACTTGATGACACGACCATTGGCCTCTTTGTTGTGGAGAATGTCCCCCAGAGGGAACTCGGTGACCACGGCGATCTTGTAGTATTCGAAGTAATGTCGGAGCTTGTGTGAGGTAATCAAAATTGCGTATAACAGCTTTTGTACCTAAGGATAACGAGTTTTGGGCTCATTAAGTACCTTGCTAATAAAATAGACTGGGTGTTGCACCTTGTAGGCATGTCCAGTTTCCTTGCATTCAATGACAATAGCCGTACTGACGACGCGAGAAGTGGCGGCGATGTAGATCAGCAGAGTTTCATCTGGTCGTGGCATTGTCATGATTGGAGGTTTTGTTAAAAACAACTTGAGCTGCTCGAAAGTTGTGTCTGCCTCTTCTGACCAAGAAAAAAGCTCGGAGGCCTTGAGGAGCTTGAAGAAAGGTAGCCCTTTTTCACTGAGGCGTGAGATAAAACGGCTTAACGCAGCCATGCAGCCTATAAGCTTCTGTATATACTTGACGCATGTCGGCCATTTCATGTTGGTGATGGCAGAGACCTTGTCGGGGTTTGGTTCGATGCCTCGAGCGCTGATGATGTAGCCCAGCAGGATACCAGATGGAACTCCAAAGATGCACTTTGAAGGGTTTAGCTTCCATCGGTATTTGTTTAGGTTGGAGAAAGTTTCTTCAAGGTCGGCGATAAGATTGTCGGTGGTTTTAGTCTTGACGACCACGTCGTCGATGTAGGCTTCGACGTTGTGGCCGATCTGTTGGTCGAGGCACGTCTGGATAGCCCTTTGGTAGGTCGCTCCAGCGTTCTTTAGTCCGAAGGACATAGTGGTGTAGCAGTATGCACTGAAAGGCATGATGAATGACGTCTTGACCTGGTCTTCTTTCTTGAGGGAGATCTGATGATAGCCGGAGTAACAGTCAAGAAAGGAGAGCAACTCATAGCCAGCGGTGGAGTCTACAACCTCGTCTATCCGAGGCAGGCCGAAGGGGTCTTTAGGGCAGTGTTTGTTAAGATCAGTATAATCAACACACATTCTCCATTCTTTATTCTTTTTCCTAACAAGAACAGGATTAGCTAACCAATCTGGATGATACACTTCTTTTATAAATCCGGCAGCTAAGAGCCATTTTATTTCTACCCTAATGGCCTCCTTTTTGTCCGGCGCGAATCGGTGAAGTTTTTGCTTGATCAGTTTAGCAGTCGGCAAGACATTCAAGGAGTGCTCGATCTTCTCCCGCGGTACCCCCAGCATGTCTGCAGGTTTCTAAGCAAACACATTGGTGTTGGCACTGTTGACACCATTTTTTGCACAATGATCAGAGTGAGCTAATCGGCAGGAAGAAAGTTACTGTATACACTAACAGCCGATGAAAAACAGCTTGTAAAGATAATTGCCAATGAATGGTGGTGATTGATGGAGAGGTTGATTTAGACTCGGGCGTTGCCGATAAGGTTGGAGATGTTATTGTCGATGCCGATGAAGGAAGGCTTGAAGGCTACTGTCGATGAAACAGGAAGTATGCCGATGGAAAGGAGGTCGGTAAGATTTCCATCGTAATCGAGGCGGACAGGGAAATAGATAGGAGTTGATTTCCTTTTCTATATTTGTTAGAGTGTGATTCATGTAAGAGTCGTGTGTTTCCTTAGATTTGGACTTGGTGTCCTAGTTGTGTTTGGCTATGCCTCTTTAGATCAGGGTATAAATATAGATTGAGGGGCAATGTAAAAAAGGAATCAATATCAAAACCAATTTTTACTCCTATTTTGCATCTACTTACTTTTCGGCGATTTCGTCAATTTGCATTTTTTCCCTTTTTACGAGTTCTCATTGATTCGGCAAGTTGCATAGCTTTAGTGCGACCTTCGGCGATTCTCGAGTTCCGTGTGAGTACCTCTTGGCCATGGCTTCCGGGCGTATCACTGTTGTCAGGACCAAAGTGCTCGTATCTTCATCCTTGTCGATTAACAGGTCAAATCGACTGGCACGCTTTGGATATCGACTCGGGTATTAGCCCTTTGTGTTTGCAGATCTACTTTTGCATCAACACATCTTTTGGCATGCCCGGTGGGACAAATCAATCCGATCAATATGTTCAATTCTGAGATCAATTCAGAGAACATTATCACGGTATCAGAAGAAGATCTTAAGGAAGAGCAGAGGCAGGCTATGGAAAAGGCTGTAGAAGAATACAGGCAGCTTTGTCTGAAATCGTTTAGCATGAACAAGAGTGGACAAGTCATCCAGAAGCAAGATTTGCCGTTGCCTCGGCAGGTTACCTTTGACTCCAATCCTGGTAAACTTCAAGAGATAATTAATTCTGCAGTAAATCATGCTTTAATTAATCATTCCAATGTGTTGTCCAATACTATTCATAATGCTGTGGTTCGAACTCTCAAAGAAGGACAAACGGCACCGCATTATGTTGGGCCTGCCTATCATCAGCCAGAGCCGGTATCTGTTAATACTCCATTGGCTCCCTCGGCCGTTGTAGGTACAAAAGTTACTTCTCCTCCAGTATCGGCAGGCTTACCTAATATTCAATCTACACCAATACGATCAGATCCGGTACTACCAGGAGGACGAGTTCAGCTTAATACAGATCTATCGGCATCAGCTATGTCAGGCCCTGTGTCTCAGAATAGCCAGATTCCTGCTAATTGGTGGGGATATGGTATGCCTCCGGAGTCATCTTCTTTCAATCCTAGGTTACCTCAAGTATTTGACGCAGTAGGAAAAGCTCCTATACCATCAACTGTTTCGCTAATGGCTCAAGTGCCTCAATATGCCACAGCAACTACTGTGCAACCAACTCTAGGAGGTTTCCAGATGCATTTGGTTCAAACACCCAATTCAAGTCCATTGGCAAGCTTACTGCCGATGCAGCAGAAAGCCCCTACTATGAGTCAAACTGGGGTCCAGTTCATGCCTCAAGCTGATTATAATTATCTAACAATGTCAGCAAATTACCAGCCATCGGTAAGTTTTGTACCGATGAGTTCTAATAATGGTTGGCTAGGACAGTTACCTGTTCAACATACAGTTCAGCAAAATCAACAGGTTGTAGGGGTTCAACAAGGTCATATGCAAGCTGGTTTCTAGAATCAAGCATCGGTAGCTCAGCCGATGAATCCTTTCCAGCAGGTTAATGGACCACAAGTAACGGCAAATATGCCGATTGCTGGAGATCGTGGGCCACAAAGATATGTGGAGGGATATCAGCAGGTACCTCCTATAGAAATTCAGCCAGTTCGTCAGCAGAAGGCTGGTGCTTTTTGGGCCGATAAGATAGCAGAAATTATGAAGGATCAGTTTGGGATAAAGCCCAAGGTTAATACTTATTCTTATCAGACTCCTTACCCTCCTGCATATGATTTAATTCCTCTCCCAAATCGGTACAAGGTACTAGATTTCACTAAATTCTCTGGGCAAGATGATACATCAACAATGGAACACGTCAATCGCTTCATTATTCAATGTGGAGAGGCAGGTAGCAGAGATGAATTAAGAGTTCGATTATTTTCATCATCTTTGTCTAGATCGGCATTTACATGGTTCATTTCATTACCACCAAATTCTATTATTACCTGGGCTGATCTAGAAAAACAATTTCATAAGTATTTCTTTGCTGGAATTCATGAAAAGAAGCTTACCGATTTAGTAAAATTGAGACAATGTAATGATGAATCGGTAGAAAGCTTTGTGCAAAGGCTACGAGATGTAAAAAATAAGTGCTACAGCCTGGTGCTGGATGATCGGCAGCTTGCCGATTTGGCTTTCCAAGGGTTATTACCATATCTCAAAGACAGATATGCTTCTCAGGAGTTTGAAAGCCTCAGTCATCTCGTGCAAAGGATCTCTGATCAAGATACTAGGGTTTTTGAACCTAAAAAGAATTGGAGTAAAAAAGTATCATTTGTTGAAGAAGTAGGAGATTTTGATTCTGATGAAGAACCAGTTATCGGCTTAGCTGAGTGGGTTAAGAATAAAAAGCCGATATCTTGTCCCTTTGGTCAAAAAGAGCCAGAAAAGTTTACCTTTGATATCACCAAGGCTGACAAGATATTTGATCTTCTGCTTCAAGAGGGCCAAATTAAGCTGTCACCTCATCATGTGATCCCATCGGCAGAAGAGTTGAAGAAGATCTTGTACTGCAAATGGTACAATGCAACTTCACACAGTACAAATGAGTGCAAGGTGTTCAGGCAACAGTTACAATCGGCTATTGAATCTAGGAGAATTAAGTTTGGTACTTCCAAGGCCCAGAAGCTGATGAAAATTGATCAACACCCTTTTCCAGCAAATATGTTGGAGGCCAAAGGGAAGACCAAGGTATTGATGTCAGAGGTTGCTGAGAAAAATGCATCAGTGGATCCCCAACATCGGATAACTACCGATGATGCAAAAAGTAAGGGTTTGCTAGGAGAAAGCAGTAGTTCCAAAAATCCTCCTCGACCTGGCATTGTGATTACCCATCGAAGGCAGCAGGAGAGTTGGCGTCAGCAAAATAACCGATATCGACAACAGCAAGAAGAGAGACGTAGGGAAGAATGGCATCGGCATAAAGATCATTGGAGGTGTCCGTTTTTCATCCATTGCTGGGAAGAAGGTATTAAATTGCCAACTGTTGAAAATTGCCCTAAGTGCAATGGTTATTATGGGGTCAATCGGTCAGAAAGGAGGTTTCAACCTAGCGATCAGGGTTTATTTATTAATGAGCCGATCAGAGGCAGAGCATCAGTGCATGATCGGCTGGGGGGCAGACTAAGTGTACATGAGAGGCTTGGTAAATGCGCTGGATATTTTCCAAGGAATCAAGAGGAGCTTGAGGAGATGGCAAACGCAAGAGTTCCCAATGAAGAAATATTCTACAGGGACCCTAATATATGCCGTGTAGAATCAACTAGAACCTGTTATCAGCCGGTTTGGAAAACCAAGTTTCCTCAATGGTGCCCGGAGGGTCTGACAAAGACACAGAGAAGGAGGATGCAATGTGAGCATCAGGAGGATTTATACCGAGAGGAAAATTCTTCCAATGAGAGGTCCAGTCATCAGCAGTGGCAGGTAAAACATAAAAATAAGGGTCCATCGGCAGATGTTAATATGGTATTCATGTTGCCGATGGAGTTTTTGGCGCTATCTAATAATGAGGAAGAAGTTGTTCTCTCTGATCCAATGATGGTAGTTTTTGAGAAACCTACTGATGACGAGAGACAGCATCTTAAGGCTTTGTTTGTGAAAGGTAGAGTTGATGGGTAGCCTGTATCTAAGATACTTATCGACAGAGGGGCTGCGATTAATATTATGCCTTATGTGATGTATCGGAAACTTGGTAAGGGAGATCAAGACTTGGCCAAAACCGATATGATGCTGAAGGATTTTGAAGGCAATGTGTCACCGGCTAAAGGGGCGGTATGTGTCGAATTGACTATCGGTAGTAAAAACCTTGCCGACGATGTTCTTCGTTATTAATGGCAAGGGTGCATATAATCTGCTTCTAGGGAGGGATTGGATTCATGCTAATTGTTGTGTTCCTTCTACAATGCATCAATGCCTCGTACAGTGGATTGGGGATAAGATTGAGTTTGTCCCTGGTGATTCTTCTTATATCATTGCCTTGACAGAAACAGATACTTATGAGCGAACTAAGTGCATATCAGGAGAAGTTTGGGAAAAAGAGTTCCTTAGAGTTGCTGATTATGAAATTCCACCGATCCAAGTAGTCGGTTATGAAGAAGAGTTTTAATGGATAGGTTTGCCGATGATGGAAAATTAGGTCAAGGGTTCACATCGGCAGATGATTTAGTAGAAGTAGATATTGGTGATGGCGATAGGCCAAGACCTACTTTTATTAGTGCTAAGTTAGATTCCAAGTGTAAGCAGCAAATGACTGATTTGTTAAAAGAGTATAAAGATTGTTTTGCTTGGGATTATACTGAAATGCCTGGATTAGACCGATCGATAGTTGAACATCGGTTACCTATCAAATCTAGATTTCGGCCACTTCAGTAGCCAGCGCGCTGATGCAACCCTAATATACTTCCTGATATTAAGGCCGAAATAACTAAATTAATTGAGGCAAAGTTTATTCGGCAGTGTCGATATGCAGAGTGGATCTCTAATGTGGTTCCTGTTTATAAGAAAAATGGAAAACTTTGTGTTTGTATTGATTTCAGGAATCTTAACAAAGCCACACCGATGGATGGCTATCCAATGCCGATTGCTGATTTGTTGATTGATGCTGCAGCCGGACATCAAATTATCAGCTTCATGGATGGTAATGCAGGTTACAATCAAATATTCATGGCTGAAGAAGATATTCCCAAGACTGCTTTTAGATGTCCAGGTCATGTAGGGTTGTTTGAGTGGGTAGTTATGACGTTTGGTTTGAAAAAATGCCGGCGCTACTTATCAAAGAGCTATGAACTTTATTTTTCATGAATACATCGGCACATTAGTGGAGATCTACATTGATGATGTAGTGATTATGTCTGGAGATATCACAAAACATCTAGCCGATTTACGAAAGATATTGGAGTGCACAAGGAAGCATGGATTGAAGATGAATCCTAATAAATGTGCATTTGGTGTATCGGCAGGTCAATTTTTGGGTTTTATGGTGCATCAGCGGGGCATCGAAATCAGTAGGAAATCTATTGATGCAATTAACAAGGTGGTTGCTCCTGCCACTAAAACTGAATTGCAATCTTTGATCGGTAAGATTAATTTCATTAGAAGATTCATATCTAATCTGTCGAGAAGGATCAAGGCTTTCAGTCCATTACTTAAATTGAAAGCCGATCAGGAATTTGTATGGGGAGCTGAGCAGCAGTTAGCCCTAGATGAGATTAAGAAATATTTGACAAATCCTCTAGTGCTAGTTCCACCTCAACACGGGAAACCTTTCAGGTTGTATTTGTCAACTGATGATACCGTTATCGGTTCAGCTCTTATTCAAAAATTTGAAGGGAAAGAGCGTGTTATTTATTATTTGAGTAGAAGATTAGTGGATGCTGAGACCAGGTATTCGGCCATTGAAAAATTATGTCTGTGTTTATATTTTTCTTGTGTCAAATTAAGACATTATTTGTTATCTGCCGAATGTACGATCATATGCAAAGATGACATAGTCAAGTATATGCTGTCAATGCCGATATTAAGTGGTAGAATCGGCAAGTGGATTTTAGCATTATCAGAATTTGAACTACGTTACAAATCGACTAAGGCAGTTAAGGGGCAGGTTATGGCTGATTTTGTCACTCAGCATTGTAACACAGTGGACTCTCTGGAGGTTGCTCCTTGGACACTTTTCTTCAATGGGTCCACATGTGGCGAAGGAGTAGGTATCAGCATTGTGTTGATTTTACCTCAAGGAAGGAAGTATGAGTTTTCATTGCCAATTGTTGCTACATCGACAAATAATCAGGCTGAATACCAAGCCTTGAA